>NC_056751.1:539225354-539415354 GCF_019279795.1 Protopterus annectens | reverse complement strand
AAAAAATAGCACACAAAAATCTACATTCTTGATAATGCTGAATGCCAGTTACAGAAGTATGTGTTAAAACATACTGTCACTATACACTTCCAGATCCCCACATCCCAGTGCTAATGAAAACTGTAATTGTGATCTTTACAGCAATAAGCAATTAGCTCTTAGTATCATAAATATTAAGCAATTTTGCCACATAATTGTCACTTTAATGAATGCTATTTCACATGAATTTGAAGTGTGTACTTATCGTGATTAACCCTCTAATTGTTTAGAACAGATCCAAGAATCCTGATGTCATGAATGCTGCATAAATTGCCATGTCAATTACTAACCAAATTACTTGTCAAACAATAACTGCAGAAGTCAAGTAAATTGCAAAACACGACATAAACTGAGATAGACAATATCAAGAAAATAAAGCATACAGAGTACCAGGAATTATGGGAGGAGGTGTGTAAAGTACAGATGTTTTATATATATATATATATATATATATATATATATATAGTTTACCGACATAATGTTGAATTTCATAATGTCTAATAGTCATTTGCTTGAAATATATCATCTCAACCCAAAACATTGAATTATCAAAATGTCTATAGTCATTTCATTGAAAAAGCAATGAGATCAACCCTACTATTTTGTAGGGGGGCTACCCCCCTGCACACCCCCCTACTTAAATATATATTAACTCTGAGATGGCACTACAGTGCAGAAATGGGCAAATTCAATACTTTCAACACTGTGTGTTTAGACTAATTTTATTTCAACATTTTGATCATCCAATATAATGTGTTCAACCAATTAAATTTCAACCATTTAGCATTCAACATTATGTCAGTAAACCTATATATATATATATATATATATATATATATATATACATATATAGCAACATTGATACTTTTTTTCCCTTAAACAAGGAGTTACATAAGAGACTTACCATAGAACCCTAATATGTCTCTGCTAGAAACAAAAATAAAAACCATTAAGGAAAATACATGTAGATAGTTTGGGAAACTGGACCCCAAGCAAAAATTATAGGGATAATAGAAGAGCTGAAGGAGGGGCTAAGAGTATGTGTGATATATTCATGCATCATTTTAAAACCAAATATAAAACATACACAATGGGAAAAGTTAGGAGTGTACATTAATAGGATGGGGAAGAGAAGTCAGAGGATGAACTGAGGTAATTTCAAACATACAGATGGTAACCATGAGTAGGTCTTTCAGTGCTTGCCTGATGGGCAAAGTTGATATGAAAGATTTTGCGCAGAAGATTTCAGCAAATGTTTGTTTAATATACTGCGATAAATGGAAATGCAGAAAATATGTTTTTTGAAGATGCTTTAAGGAAAATATCAGTGAGAGATTTCAAAATATATATATTGGACAGAAGTAGATAAAGTGTTATATGTCATTAGGAAAATAAACTACCAGAGAAGGAGGATCAGCAACTCAGAGTTTGTAGATTAGTGAATATACTGGGTGAGTCAGATGGTCACCAACTGCTTTCAGAATCAAACATTCTATTCATTTGTTAGTTTACAATAGCATTATATTACAATAAATTGTTTATTAATAGTATTTTGTTAACTGAGTTCCCAAAAGAATTTTCAGATGCCAGGGATTACTTCTATGCAAGTTAAATTATGCTCAGAAAATTGTGTTTAACAAAAAAAGGAAAAACAATTAATTTGTTCTATTTTAGATTACATTAGCAGATCATTAGAAATAATTATTCACAATGTTCTGTAAAATATGTCTTTATATTCCACGATGTATCTTAATTTATACAAATATCTTAGAATTTTATAAAATATCTTGATTACGTTTATCTATCAATAATCCTAGTTTTGGTTAACATTTGTAATTTGTTAAAGCTTGCTTTGGTCTCATTCCAGTACTGCTAATTTTCTTTCAAATACAATAGTGGCTATGTTCAGAGATTTAGGAAAAGGAGGACCAATAATTATTTTATATTTTCTACTTATGAAGGAGGGAAAATAACTTTTGCTCATTATGGAAAATGTTTTAATCAGTTTAGTAACATTTTGTGGAATCATTTGAATATTTCAGGAATTATCCCATTTGCCCCAGAAACTTTATTTCCTTTATTTTCTATTTGTTCAGTTGTCCTTTAAGTATATATTGCTTTTAACAGGTAACTAGTATTCTCTTTAGTTGTCTACATTTTTATTTATAAATATCTCTAAATGTTCTTCATTTATTACTATATTCTCTTTATTATTATTATTAACACAATACTTCTTAAAGATTAGTAAGAAATATTTAGCATCAAATATTATTTCTTTGTTACCTGGGTTTTGAGTGTTCGTTATCTGATTGCTTATAGCTATTGATTTAGACATAGCCTCCAATTTATAGAATATGATTGTAATTCAATTTTATGATTTAAAATCCACTGATATTGTTGTTTAAGGTCTTAACTATACCTAAAAATATAGATTCAACCTTTTGATGTTTGGTTTGTCATGAGTTAGCTATTCTTATAATTTATGTAATTCATTATCCCACTATTTAATTTTATTACTACACCAAGATCCAACCCTTCCATAGAAGTCTGATTTCAATGAGCCCTGCACAATAATTTCTTTAACTTCTCCATTATCATTAAACAAAACAGTGATAATTAAGCATTTTTGAAATTCTTTTAATTTAATCATATACAAGGGGATTATATTAACTATATATTTTAAATTAATAGTTACATTAGATGTAAGAGCATTATGGTCCAAAATAGACTAATAGATTACTTTAAAAGAATCAGTTCTAGGATGTAACTCATTTAAAACACAAATTATGTCACTCATCTTTGGGTATCAAAGCCTTAACAGCATGTAAACTAAATAAGAATTGACTCAACTGCGTCATTTAAATATCTTCATTTACTATCAAAATCTTGAAACCCATAATCCCTAGACCATAATATTGAAAGACCATGATGCCGAAGACTACAATATTGAACTATTGGACTTGCTCCCTGCAAGACCCATGTTAGTACTCATTCCTGGGTCTATACCTTTTCAGGAGGCATGTTAGCATTGGTTCCTCAGTTTATACTGGTAGGGAGATTTGGTGTTTAACATTTTTAGATATTGTGGTCTTCAGCATTTTGGTCACTCAGTATTAAGGTCTCAGGATTATGGGTTTCAAGCTGAATGTCCAGATTTTTGCCTTATATTTATGTTTGTTCCTCATAAATGTGTGGTTTTCTGGCAAATTGGTGAGGATTGGAGTCACTAAATAATGACATACATTTGAGTTTCAGACTTTATATCCTGTTGAAAATATATTCTAATGCATAACATGCTATTCTGGCAAGTTTCTAAGTTTGTAACAGCAATATTTAAAACCTATTCCTATTTGTGGGCCTTTGTCTGCCCATTATTTTTGGCTATGGTTTCAAGATTGTGGACTTCAAGACTGTGATAGTAGACCAAATCTCTTAAGTTTAATAAGTTTACCAATTCCTCAATGTTTTGCAGAAACTGAAAGTCTGAGGTACCTAATCATTCTTGTGTCTGAATTATCCATTACAGTTAAAATGTCTACCAAAATCAAGTTAACCATCAAATTGGTCCCATTATCCTTTAAATACCTGCTGATGTGAAAAGCCTGTTTTGATTCTCAGTAGTTACAACAGCAAACACTCCTTTGGAGTCACTAAAAGAATGTACATTTTTCAACATAACAGGATTAGTCCTCCATATATGCATTGCTCTTCTTGTATCTGTTTAAAGGAGGAATTCACTAGGACTGTGTAGTTTTTAAATCCAAATCTCAGTTAAGTCATTTTCCTGTACACGTGTTCCCTGCAGGATGACAACTTTATTCTCCAGCAGGAATTCAATTGGTCAACTTCTTTTAAGGCCAGTATTTATGCCATACATCTTCATTTTCTTTATTCCAATACTTCTGAGATAATCTATGGTGGTATAAACTGTATGTAAACTGGACCTAGTCAGACTATATCTCAATGCATAAAGATATAATTACCTCAAGTTCAAAAACATCAACACCTACTAAAAGACTATATATAATTTGCTAACAACTGGGTTCAAAATGAAAAATAACCTAACTATGGAATTTATGGATTTCTAGTTAACTAGTAATATAAAAATTAAACTACAATTATAACCAGTTTCAGACTATCCTTTGCAACAGTCATAATTATCTTCATAAAATGAAAAATGGAGTTCAAACCTACTTAAAATCAATATTTCCAAGTTAAAGTCAATCTCAGTTTCTTTTAGACTTTTCGGGTTATTATTAAACCAAATGAATTAAGGTAGACACATAGCTGAATAATTTCATGTATCACTTATACTCTTTCATCAAATGTAATTGTCCTCACTCTCTCCTTCCTATTAAGAAGTTATTCATAACATTGTAACCTTTTATCTCTGACCACTAAATGCTCATGTCTATATATATTTACCTGTAATGTATATTGTTTCTATCATTGTTGGATTTAGCCTGATATTCCTTTTGCTATTTGTATAACTGTCTTCAACTTTTTCTAACTGTAATGTTATTTCTTTGCATGTTTCTACATTCTAAACTTCTCATGTCATGACTGAAAATGGTCAGTAGACCAGCTGACCTACCCAGTTAACAAACTGTAATAATTAAAATAATTAAATAAATGCTTGTAAAATATAGAAATTGATCTTATATTAAGTTGTAAAGCAGTTTCACTAATAAACTATTTTATTTCATGTATTTTTATTAAATTTTTTATATTGTATAGTTTAAGTAAAGCTATCTTAGCCTTTAATCTTGCAGTTATTATAATTATTGTTACTATACCCTTATCATCTTACATTTTCAATAAGCCTTCCTAATACAGCTAATTTTTCTTACACTTTCTCCCCCTTAATATTCAGCCATCTATACGTTTGTGCGTTAAAATGTATATTTATATTAAAATTCTATATATGTATGCCAATTATTGTACCTTATTTTTATTTCCCAACCAAAAAAAAACTTTAAAGCCTTCATCAAGTAACAATGAGAGATGTGTTTAAATATATTTTTTAAAGGAGTCCCTATTCAAAAAAAAAAAACAATAAATAAATAAAATGTATCTATCTATATATATATATATATATATATATATATATATATATATATATATATATATATATATTTGTATACTATTTGTTCCTTAAAATCTATTTTTATATCTTTATATCAAATGATTAATAGGAAACCAGTCTTTCAAAGATCAGACTATTAAAATGTAAAACACCACATAAAACTATATATTTAAACTTTCTATGTCTAATAATTTAGCAATTGCAAATACCCTTTATTCATAAATTAACTGCACTATTACTAAGGAATCTACAACATAGTTACAAATCCTAACACCATAATTTATTTAGAGTCTTTATGTCATGGGTTCATAGGTTAGTTCTAGATTGCCTTGCAGGCCATTTTAAGCCTATCCATGGTCCCATTTAGTGCTCAGAATAACCAACCCCATTTGGTTAGAGTTTGGGCTTACCCATTCCATGGTCAATAATTATATATTAACTCTAATAAGAATAACTTGGATCATAACCATGGATAATTTGAAGGGACCCTTGCATGATATAAAGCATTTAGGAGCTGTCTCTGTCCATCACTATAACAGGGGCAGACTTGGGGTAAATTTTCTTTTTCCCATCCATATATTGAAGTTGTCCTCAAATATGGATAATGATGAACTTTGCTTTATGTGGATGGGGAGTCGGTTCCACAGTAGCAATATCCTTGGCAAGATATCTTCTTCTTCTTCTTCTTCTTTCGGCTTTTCCTGGTTAGGCATCCCCACAATGGATCACCTGTCCGCTCATGATTTGCAGTGGAGTTTTTACAGTGTCGAGTTGCCAGTCCAGTGCCCAACCTTCCTCAGAAGGCATACACATGCCCACACTCACACCTAGGGCCAATTTAGAGTGTCCAATCCACCTACAGCATGTCTTTGAGATGTGGGAAGAAACCAAAGCACCCGGAGGAAACCCACGTGACCACAGGGAGGACATGCAGACTTCGCACAGAAGGCACCCCAGCCAAGGATCAAAACGGAAAACCTCTTGCTGTGAGACAGCAATGCTAATCGCTGCACCACTGTGGCCACCCTAGTATCCTCTGCAAGATATAATCCCTCCAAACCATTCTGCTGATGTTGCAAAAGAAGCTTAGAACCCTAGACTGTGTATTTCTGATGCCATTTGGCTTGCTGCTGTGCAAAAAACCCATCAGTACTGGGTCAGAGAATACCTTGTATACTAGACGCAGATCACTGCTTAGCAGTATGTAGGATATTGAGTATATTGACAAGGCTTTGAGTTGGTCCATATAGGGTATGTTATGTAGGCTTTGTATCCTTTTAATAAGGTACCTCTGTAGGTATTCCAGTTGTTGCATTTGTCTGGAAAGATACATGCAAAGAGGGCATTATATTCAATGACTGGCCTAATGCGGGCTGAGTAAACAGAGACAATGATACCCCTAGATTTAGGCACAGTCCATTTGTTTATAAGATGTGCAATATAGAAGGACTTTCTTACAACAATAGAAGCATGTTGATCAAATGTTAAGCCATTGTCCACATAAGTTCCCAAATCCCAAACATTCGGGTTAACTCTTATGGGCGTATTGCCAATGTGGCAATTTCCTGAGGTAGATGACTTCCCAAAGGATGCAATAATGCATATTTTTAGCATTTAGTTTCAGTCCATGACTTTAGCACCAGTTATTCATTTGGGACAAACCTTCCTGCAGGATGCCTAAGTCATTTGAGGATTCAATTACTTCTCCTAGCTTGCAGTCATCTGCAAACTTAATCAGCCAGAGCCCTTTGGTATTGGCTTTTACTTCAGAAAAGTAGACACCAAACAGGAACAGTCCCAGCAAACAAGCCTGGGGGACTCCACTGATGATTGTTCTCTTTGTGGAGGTAACTTCCCCTATTTTAATTATCTATATCTTATCTGTGAGCCATTTGGAAATCCAGCAAGTGACATAGGGGTTTATTCCCAGTATATTGAACTTTTCTACCATTCCTGTGTGAGGAATTGTGTCAAAAGCTTTGGCCAGGTTTAGATATGTGGTGTATACCATTTTGCCTTTATTCATTGCTTTGGTCACCTTTTCAGAAAATTCCGCCAGACTAAGTAAACATGACCAGCCCCTGATGAATCCAAACTAAGATTGGTCCAGTGTTTAGAAGTTCCCTATATCTTGAATGATTAAATTCCATAATAAGTCTTTCCATGGCTTTGCATATGAGGCTGGTCAGACTTATAGGTCTTTAATTGCCTGGATCTGAGGAAGGTCCTTCCTTTTGCAGGGGAAAGACTGTAGCTGATATCCATTCACATGGTACAAAATCTGTATGGAGGCTGAGGCTGAAATGTGTTGTGTCTAACTCATGCTTCATGCTATTTAAGATGCATCCAGGGATATTGTCAGAACCCATTGATGCAGTATTTTTATTATTGATATCATTAGGACTTGGTCTTGTGTGATAGCTGGAGGTGAGTCAGATTTTGATATATCTTGATGGACAGACAGAAGGGTAAAGTTAAAGATAAATTTATCGGCCAGTAGGTTTGCTATTTCTTCAGCCTCAGTGTAAGTAGCATCATTCACACTCAGGTCAGTGCATTGCTGCATTGTGCTGTTGAGATTACGAACATAACTAAAAATACCTTGTGATTGTTCTTGGCTTGGATAACTATTTTTGCATCAAAAGTGGCACTGGTGGGTTTTATTAAGCTCCTATGTTATTTTTTTATTTTAGTGACAAAGGCTGTAATATTTTGGCAATTACTCTTCTTAGTTTTGGACAAAATTCTTTTCTTTTTATTATAAGGCTTGTTGATATTATGGATCCACCATGTGGGTTTGTTTCTGGGGTTTGCTTTGCACTTGTTTCTGCAGGGTACAGCTGCATCTATGCAACTGTTTGCATGCTTATTAAGTGTAGTGGTTTATATTTCTGCTGGGTTTGGTAGGGATCTAATACTTGCCAGTGTATTACTTACCAGTAGGTAGTTTGTCTTAAAGAAATTTTTAAAGGTACCTTGGCTGGAAGGGATTTTTTTTTCAGTTTTATTTCAAAGGAAACCACCTTATGGTCAGACCTAACATGCTCCCATATCAGTAAGGACAAGATTCAAGATGTTATTCCCCCAATGAGTACTCTGATTACTTGTTCTAGGGCATTTGTTTTGACAAAGTCTAGGAATCTCTGTGCTTGTGCACTAGTGGTGATGTATGTTTTCCAGGCTATAGTCGGATACTTTACAATACCTAGGAAAATGGTATTACTTTTAATATTGAGTGATACTAGTTCCAATTGATAGGTTTTGTTGCATTCTTTTGTCATAGAGGGAGTTTATATCTAGCTAATATATGGTACAGGACCATTCTGATGGTTATTTAGACATGCAGGAGCACTAGTGCATTGTGCTGGTTTACCAGGCTTGATGTGAGTCTCTTCTGGATGTAGAATGAGACACCTTCACCTTTTTTACCCTTCTGCACAGTAGCTGGTCTAAACATGCAGAAGGAGTTGTAGGCCTCTACAGCTGAAGTGCTCTTCACTATTTTAAACCATATCTCAGTCAGTACACTGACATCAATGTCCTCCAGGTTGAGAAGGGCTTGTAGGGAGTTCAGTTTCTTGTTTAGGTTCCTAGCATTGATCATAGGTAGGTTTATAGTTCAGTAGTAGGCTAACTACCCTTGTGGGTCATTTTAAGCCTAGCCAATTGCGCCAAGTGAGAATCAAACCCTGTGCCTTGTGTCTGCAAGGTAAACACCTTAACCATTATGCCAACCTCCCCCGTCTTCATACCTAATCTCTTCATATTTTCCTTTGCTTATAAAAGGGGATGGACAATATCTTTGCCAGCAGTCAAATCCCTAGAAGGGACAGATGCAGGCCATACCTGGTGAAGCAACATGTTCTGTTAATCATATCTACCAAGGCTGACAAATATTAGACCCCCTTTGAATGACACCAAAAACAAAGACAATTATTGAAGACAGCTATTTTTTGCTCATATCATATATTAGTATGTCTATTTTGTTGTATTTGCCTGATGTTCTTCGTGTTTCACTGTTGCAGTCATCACATTTGGGTTATGCCTGCCAGGATAGCCCTCAGTTGGCCCGAATGCCAGTGGCTTAGTATTTCTGCGTCGGTTGCTGTCACTCCAAGAATGACATCAGGTCATCAGTGGTATAAAATCAGGCAGCCGATGCCATTACATCAATCTTTCTTGCTGAGGAGCCTGAAGCAGAAGCAGTTTGCACGAGTGCCAGTCGGCCACTACCTGAGTTTTTCATTTCCAAATTGAAGTTGAAGTCTTCTAAAGCTAAATACCCCATTGGGGATCCTTTTTTTTTTGCTCTAACCAATTTCAGAAAAACAATTGTCTTGCTTGTGGAAAGCAAATATCACACCGAGAATTTCATTCTTACTGCATCACTTGTTTAGGCCCAGACCACGACATCCCCCGCTGTTGCTTTTGTGCTTTGTTTAATGCCAGAACTATACATTGTTGGGCCCTTATTGTAGCTAGATATTTTTGCTCTCAGTCCTCAAATTCTGATATGGCTTTGGTAAGCCATCTGACAACAGATCTTCTGAAAAAACATAAAGATAAAGACAGAGACTGACTGCACAGGTCTAAAACTGCCGATGACACTTCCGTTAAGCTAGTCGTCAGTTCTCCATTCCTCAGTAAGGCAGTTTCACAGCCCCCTGATGCCCGCTTCTGTGGATTTGCAGGCCACTACCAAAACCGTTTTGGAGTCTGGTATGCCTCAAGACTCTTCTTCAACTAGGGATCCTGAGGATGTCTCTACCTTAGATGAGTCCGGAGCCGCTGAGCATGCACCGGCTTCCGAGGAAGTACTTTGCACTACTGATACTCGACACAGACCGATGACTTCTTTCGCATCTTCAGTTCTTTCGAAAACTACCAAGTTTCTAAGGCCCAGGGTATGAACCATACCCAAAAAGTGACGACCCAAGCTCAGGCACCTGCTTCCTTGCCTCAGTCTCAAATGCTTAAAATGGCAAAAGACGTTATAATGCTTATCAGGGGAAGCCAGGCTACCCCTTCCAAATGAAAAAGAGACTTGTCTCCAGTAGTTTTATCTGAACAGGAGTCCAATGACTCTGATGCATCTGAATATGAGGATATGCAACCCCTCTCTGCTTATCAGGATTCTGATGAAGAGGAATCCATCCCTTCAGCCTTTCCACCTGAGAAATTTTCCTTTGGGGAAACCCTACATACTTTAAGGGAGCATTTCCAATGGGAATGTCAGGACTATCCTCAGTCAAAAAAGAGACTCAAGGAATTCTTAGATCTTCCACAGCACAGACTGCTGACCATCCCTCCTGTTCTGGATGTTGTGGATGATGTTTTTATGGAATGCAGTCTGACCCCTGACACCCTCCCTCTTGATCCCAGGAAAGTGGACAGGTACTATAGAGTCCCTGACTCTCAAAAATTTATTTTCAAAAATCCTACTGCTGACCCCGAGGTCATCACTCAAGGACCTAAAGGAATCAAAGCAACTTCAGCTAAGAATTCCACCCCCTCAGATAGGGATTCCCGAGCTTTAGACAGATGGGGTAAAAAAGTATACACCTCTGCTACTCTTACTATTAGAGCATTAAATTGTCAGTTCCATATGCTGAAACATCAGTAACATACCATGGAACTCCTCAAACAAAAAATATCTTCTTTCCCTGCTTGTGCAGAAAATAAGGAGTTACAAGAGTTAATGCATTCTGCAAGTCAAGTAACTAAGCACACCTTACAATGTGGTTTTGATGTCCTAGAAGCATGTTGCAGGGCAGCAGTCACTTGTTCTGTCCTTAGAAGGCATGCTTAGCTTAAGGAACAGCCCTTGCCAGACCATGTCAAATCCAAATTATTGGACACACCCTTGCACAAATACAACTTATTTGGCACCAAGGCAGAAGAGGTCTTTAAAAAGATGGAAGAAAAAGCTAAATCTATGCAAACAGTTAAAGACTTCTTACAGGTCCAGCCACCAAGGTTCAATAGGCATTGCCCCTCCAAGCACTGGCCCTTTCCTGCCCCCTCCAAGTCAGCTCAGCCCAGACCCAGGGGAAGCAGACCCCCCCAGACAACAAAATACACACCACAACAGTCCGTGTTCCACCAGTAAAACTTCTTTTAATGTTCAACGATCTGGTTTGACTTTATTTGAAAAAGAAAATAAAATACAAGTCAGACCTTATAGAAAACAAACATCAGTAAACATGTTTTTACATGCTACCAGCATGCACCCCCCACATCTATTAAATGCTTTACCACAAGGGGAGTTCAAAAGAATTCGGGATCACACTAGTATAAATGAAGAGATGGATAAGGAGTTAAATTCAGTGCTTTTGAGATTATTGGAAAGGGGGTATGATTATGACCATCTACTGCGGTGTCGAGATGGTAGAATTAATGAGAACTTGACAGTACCTAATATGGTGGGTCATGTAAAACATTTGGTTAATGCGAAAAATAATGTTGAGAAAATGTTTTTTGTAACCAAATTTACTCCCTTTTCCAAAGAATGATTTCACTGGTTAAAAAATTCTGGTATTTAATTTGTCAGGATGACACTATAGGTGAGCTATTTCCTAATAATGTTATTTTCTCATTTAAGAGGGGAAAAAATCTAAAAGAAATTCTAAATAACAATTTAGTGCATCATGACAGGACTATTTCTACCAGGGTAGACACTTTTGCATGTGGTTCGTGTAGTGTGTGCAATAGGGTTATTAATGTGGAATCTATCAATAATAGAAGACATATATCTAAGCAATTTTTCAACTGCAAGTCAACTAGTGTAGTATATATATTGGGCTGTTCTTGTGCCGATATTTGGTACATAGGACAAACCAAAAGGATGGTAAGAATTAGGATTCTGAAACATCTAAAGGATATAAGAAATTCAAATCTCTTAAGTCCAGTTGCTAAACATTTTATTGACATTCATGGTGGTTGTGGTGATAGTTTAAAATTTAGCATATTAGGAAAACCTTATATTTCAAGGGGAGATGATCTCATAGGTAAACTGTTAGAATTGGAAACTAGAATGATACTGAAATTCAACACTTTAAAACCATATGGTTTGAATCAGGAATTAGGCATATAAAATATATATATTAATAAAACCAACAAAATAATATTATTTAAAATATTTTTTGTATAATAGATAAGAATACATTTTATAGCATATATAATGTATAATAATAGGATTTGTATTGTTTAAAATATTTATTTGTTATACTATATGATATTATATTTATGTGATTGATTTATTTACTCATTTATGTGTTGGTTTATTTATTTATATAAATTTGCAAATTAATACATTGTTGAATTTATCTATTATAATGATGTACATACAACATATATATTATTAAGTATTTTTGATGTTGAGGTCACTTTAATTTGAACTAATTTCTTAGTGAATGAATCTTTACAAATTGATTAATTGATTAATTGATTCATAAAATGGTATATAAAGACTGTGTTCAGATTAAATTAATTGTGATCCTTGAAGGCGAATTGCCGAGGTACCAGATCGTTGAACATTAAAAGAAGTTTTACTGGTGGAATATGGGCTGTTGTGGTGTGTATTTTGCTGACTGCTATACTTCGTATGTTGTGGCCCCCCAGACAACAGCCTCAGGGAATGCAGAAATCTAAGCAATGGAGTTCCTCCTCTTCAAAACCAGGGAGTGCAAAGCCACCCCCTTATGGTAAGAACTCACAATGACTATACACTTCCACCCCCTCCCTCTGACCACCTGCTCTTGCCCCTAGGAGGAAAGCTCTCCTTCCATGCAAGCAACTGGTCCACCATTACCAACAACCGCTGGGTCCTCAACATAGTGTCCCAGAGATACAAATTTTATTTCCATACTCTGCCAACCCCAAAAGTTTTCCCAGATCTTCCTCCTAACCAGTGGGCAGAGGCCAAAAAGCAAGTTCTTTCCCTGCTCTCTATGAGGGCACTAAAGTATGTTCCTGCAAAACAGCTAGGCCAAGGTTTCTACTCCAGACTCTTCCTGGTACCCAGAAAAAAGGGTGCATGGTGCCCCATCCTCGATCTATCAATTCTAAACACCTTTCTGGTGATACCAAAATTCAAAATGGTCACCCTCCAGCAGCTTCTACCTATGCTTTCCAAGGATGCTTGGTTAGCCACCCTAGACTTAAAAGAGGCCTTCCTACACATCGCAATCAGGGAATCAGTTAGGAAATATCTACGTTTCAGTGCAGGATCACTGCACTTTCAGTTCTTTGCGCTTCCCTTTGGCATATCCACTGCTCCCAGACTTTTCACAAAATGTCTGGCTCCCGTCATTGTTTTTCGCAGACAAAGAAATATTCAAATTTACCCATATTTAGACAACTGGCTGATTCAGGCAGACAGTCAGGAAAAGCTGCTAAAGCACCTGACCTTTGTAACAGACCTACTGACCTCCCTGAGGTATACTATCAATGAAAAGAAATCCAAACTAGTACCCACACAAAAAATTGTATTCCTGGGAGCAAGCCTGGACACAGCATCCCTAGAAAAGCAATCCTACCTGACAGTCTGCTTTTCTCAACTAGCCACCAGTTCCCAGTTATCCACAAGGAAAATCCTGCAAGCTCTAGAGTTCATGGCTTCTTGCATTATATTCATTCCATATGCTAGACTGCATATGAGGAAACTGCAATGGTACCTAAAAAGCCTTTGGTTTCATCACTCTCAAGACCTGGAAACTCTTATACCAATGATACCTACCACAACAAGGGACTTCCCTTTTCACAACCCCACACCACCCAGATCCTCACCATAGATGCATCAGACTATGCCTGGAGTGCACACCTGGATGGCAGGTGCATTCAGGGCCAATGGAGCCCAAATCAAATACATCTGCACATCAACCGAAAAGAGATGCTAGCTGTTCAGCATGCCCTGACAGCTTTCAGACCCCTACTCTCCCCGGGGGTCTCTACTGATCAAGATGGACAACACCACAGTGATGTGGTATATCAACAAGCAGGGAGGGACTCACTCTTATCTTTGTGCTGGCTTGCCATGACCCTTTGGCACACGGCCTCAGCCATGCAACTACACCTGTTAGCACAATTCCTGCCAGGCTCTGTAAATTCTTTGGCAGACAACTTAAGCAAGAACCAGCTAGACCCACACAAGTGGCAGCTAGACCCAAGAACCTTCACCCTTGTAACCCAGAAATGGGGGACCCCAAAGATCGACTTCTTTGCCTCCCACTCCAATCATCAGTTCAGTAAATTCTACACCAGGGAACTACAGAGCAAGGCCTGGAAAGTGGATGCTCTATCCTTCCACTGGGTAAACCTCTTGGTTTATGCATTTCCCCCCTCTACCACTCATTTCAAGGGTACTGATCAAAATAAGGGAGGAACAACCGAGGACAATCCTGATTGCACCAGACTGGGCATGCCAGCACTGGTACCCACTGCTGTACTGCCTGTCACCCTTGCCACCATGGCACAAACCTCAGATCCCAGCACTCCTGACCCAGAGGAATGGAGATTTTATGCATCCCCAATTGCAGACCCTCAGTCTGGCAGCCTGGCTTATTCCCTGACCTCTATTCAAGCTGCCAGTCTAAGCAAACAAGTTCTAGATGTTATATATGAGGCCAGACACCCCAGCACCAGAAAGTCTTATGCTGACAAGTGGAAAAGGTTTTGCTCCTGGATCCAGGCTAAGGGAGCCAGAATGGCACAGCCATCCCTTCCTCTCATCCTGAATTATCTGGCCAACCTACTGCACAGGGGTCTATCCTTCTCTTCTATTAAAATTCATGCCTCTGTCATCTCTGCTAATTTCAGCACAGAGCTGCCTGTTTTCTCACACCCTCGCATTCAACAGTTCCTAAGAGGGGCTAACAACTTGAGGCCACCCAGAAGAACTTCTATCCCAGCTTGGGACCTAAACGTTATGTCGGAAAAGCTCACCCTGCCCCCCTCTGAACCTGCAGGTTCAGCAGAGTTAAAATTTCTCTCTTGGAAGACAACCTTGCTTCTGGCCATCACTTCAGCTAGAAGAGTATCAGACCTACAAGCACTTATGGCTGTAGAGCCCTTCCTTATTTTCCATGCTGACAGGGTCTCCCTCAGGACTAACCCATCCTTCATGCCAAAAGTGGTGTCCATTGTGGCTCTCAACCAATCAGTTCATTTGTTAACCTTTTTCCCTAACCCACAAAACAAGGGGGAAAGGATTCTGCACTTTCTAGATGTGCACAGACAGCTCAGATTCTGACTGGACAGGACTAAATATTTTAGAAAAACTGATCAATTGCTAGTCAGCTTCACTGCAGAAGCAGAGGGCAAGGCCATATCCAAACAAACAATTTCCAAATGGATAGCACACTGCATCCATTTCTGCTACAAACAGCATGGGAAACCTCCCCCCAAGGGGTCAGGACACATTCCACCAGAGCAACTTCCACCTCTGCAGCTTTCCTCAGAGGGATCCCCACCAGGGACATCCTGCAGGCTGCAACATGGACATCAAATCATACCTTCACCAAGCATTACCACCTGCCTATCTTCTCCAAATCCAGGACAGGCTTTGCCAATGCAGTCTTGCAGGGCATCCTAGCTAGCCCCCAGTTTTCTTGACCTCCTCCACCCTTTTCTTCAGCTTTGGGAATCAACCCAAATGAGATGACTGCAACAGTGAAACATGAAGAACATAGTACAGTTGTGTACACTTACCATAAATGTAGATGTTTGAGTGTAGTCACTGTTGCAGTCCTGGTTTCCCTCCCTCCATCCCCCTTGTTCTCTCTCTCTCTCTCTCTCTATCTCTCTCTAATTACAAGGACGTTTTGGTATTTACTTTCTACTGGTGGTGTTCTTCCACCATAACCTAGCTTCTTACTGGGGGCTGCTGACAGTTAGGCAAGAAAAACTGATGTAATGGTGTTGGTTGCCTGTTTTTATACCACTGACGACCTGACATCAATCCTGGTGAAGCATATGCAGGTAGATTCCTATATGATGTGCTTTCAAGTTTAGATTTAAAGAGCTCCAGTGAATTTTACATTCTGATGTCTGCAAGGATGTGATTCCAGGTAGCTGGTCCCAGAGGCATAGCTGGCTTATCCAGCACCTGTAACCATTACCCTAGCTCTCACCCCTTGAGAAGCACAAAAAAGGTTTGAGATTTTATTTGGTGCAGGATCCAATTAGGTGCCATTTCAGCACCCCACACTCACCTTTCCTTCCATAAATTAGAGTAAAAAAAGCTAGTCTCTTTCTGTAAACTGTAGAAAACTGCAGATGCTACACTTTCTACCACACATACAGTAGTGCTTGAATATTAAAAAAAAAAATTATATATATATATATATATATATATATATTATATATATATATATATATATATATATATATATATATATATGGATTCACTTTATAATTTCGAAAAACTGAAATCCCGAATTTCAGTTTTTCGAAACTATAAAGTCGAACAGCCTAAATCTTGAAACTACACAATCATGAAGCACAAAATAATGAACAGACACACACCTTACACCACACAACACATACATCATCCAACCCATACCCCAACAAACAAAACACACAAACACAAAAACACAAACAAATAAACCTACACTACATATAAATTCGGGATTTCAGTTTTTCGAAATTATAAAGTGAATCCATATATATATATATATATATATATATATATATATATATATATATTTTTTTTTTTTTTTTTAAACTGTAGCAAACTTGGAGATTTATCTTAAAAAAATTCCTTTTAAACTTTAGAAAACGGGTTGCTACATTTGTTGCCATTTATACCATGTACAGAGTACTATAGTAGTCAGAGTCACATATTCACATACACACAAACAAAAAAAAAAAGAAAGAAAAAGCTACTTATTTTTATTTTAAACTGTAGAAAACTGCTTGTTACAATTAGCAAGCAGTTGCGATAGTTAAACCACATATAAAGCACTAAAGTGCTTAGCTTTGACTGCAGGTGCATTTAAAAGCTGATTTGCACCATTACTAAAAAGTGATCAGGATTGCCTGATTGACTCCTTTAACACTTTGCACCTCAGAACAGCTGCCCCCTTCATCACACTCTTGCAACACTTCTGGCTGGTTCTATCTTTGGGAAAGGTCTTTCTCCAACTGCTGTTATGAATTGAAGTCTGATGAGAGTCCGGCCTTCATCATATGCTTCTCCTAGGTCATACATTTGTTGTCTAATTAGTAATTTCATTTTAATAGTGGACATTGTCCAAGATTAATTAACTTGAATAACTGAATACTGATTAGTAAAGTTACTTTGTTATGTACTGGTAACCAATTGAATTTTTCCATCATGGTGCAGTGATTAGTGTCATTACCAGACAGATAGACAAATCAGCAGATTTTATTCAATACAGTCTGGAATTTGTGGGCATTTTTCACAAAGTGGGAAAAGGTTAAGGGGAGGCCATATGCTAGTTTGGATAATTGTACATTTCTGGCTGGAGAATATTGGGCTGAGTGTGGATGGAGATGACATATCCTATAGCATAGTTTTAATTGGCAAGGACTTTGTTAACTACTCTATTGATGTGTTTTGTGAATGCTTTTGTTCCATAACTTGTGATAAGTGGTTTCTGTGACTGTCGTCAAACTTTAATAATGGTAAAATGTGGCAAACATCATAAATTAGATTTAAATGAATTAATCAAGAGTCTGTTTTGATGTTTCCAGTTGCACAGTTTTGGGAAATGGTATTAGATCCTTTACTATAGGGCAGAATGCAGCTGGTTAGATGCCAGAAGAAACAGATCATCAGCGTACACTACCAGATTAAGTTTGGGGTTGTCATAGGTCATATTATTCATGATGAGGGAAGACAAATGGGGGTCCCACTACTGATCCTTGAGGGACTCCAATGCTGAGAGTGTCAACTTCTGAGTTGGTATTGTTGTGGTGAGCTTGGACCTGTGTCCAGATCTCCGCATTAAGAATTCTGCCAAAGCCTGGGTTATTGTGAGAACCAAAGACTTATAACAGGTTTTGATCAGATTTTTAAGAACATAGCTGAACTAATGGCCGATGATGAGATATAGTTGTACTTAGTCATGATAACAGCTGTTCATCAGATCTTATTTCAACTATCCCTAATACTCGTGATTATCAGAATTTGTAAGGTCATAATAATGGCCATTTCTGCCTTATGCTATTATACTATATTGAGCTGTTATGACACTCTGTGGACCTTGATTAGGACCTCTTTTCCACCACTTTACTGGAAAGCCTGCTCAGCAACAAATTCTTCTTGTGTAACCAACAGTTCTGCAAGCAAATCAAGGGAATTGCTATGGAAGTTACCACAGAATCCAGCCTTTCCAGCACAGTGCTTTGCAAATGGAAAAATGAGACTGTAGTCTGCAGATGACAGAAACTTAGAATTTAACAGCAGGATCACATGCTACCTTTGGGGTGGCCACAATGGTACAGTGGTTAGTGTTGTCACCTCACAGCATGAGGTACTCTGGTTCAATTTTTGGCTGGACTGCCTTCTGTGCTGAATCTGCATGTCCTCCCTGCAGTCACATGTGTTTCCTCTGGGTTGTCCAGTTTCCTCCCACATTTCAAAGACATGCAGTAGGTAGATTAGACACTCTAAAATTGGCTGTAGGTACAAATGTGTGTGTGTGAGTGAGTGATACAGATGAACTAGTGAGGCAGAGCTAGCCAACTGGTGGTGTAAACTTTGGCTCGAGATGATTGTCACTGTTGAAGTGACACTCTGACCCCATGTGCAAAATGGGCAAAAAGGGTTGGGGATGGATGGATGGATGTATGGATCAAATGCTACCCTTGTTTTATTAACAATGGCTGTCATAAGGGGCGACATACAGAGTGACCTCAAAAGATTCTGAAATATGCATAATAACCCCAACTTCAAAGGTTTTTCTGGTCTTCCCTGTGTAGTAGGATCCACAGGTACAGGATGACATATAAATCACCCATCTAGACTGACAATTAATAAACTGCCTGATATTAAAACCTTCCTATCTGTTTGGAACTTCTTCTGATTTGCTGCCATTAAAACTATCTCATCTGTACTCAATTTCATCCCATATGTCTTCAGTTTTGCATTCCATTCCCCTATCCTTTGCTGAAGTTCTTGTTCACATCACCGGCACACAGGAACTTTAATGATCTGTCTCCTCTGAACTGTTTGCTAATATAGTCCATCACCAGTTTGAACAGCAACGGGCTGAGAGCTGAACCCTGATGCACACTCTCTCCCACTGAGTACCCCTTTGTGAGACTGAGCACTATTTGTACTTGAGTCATTGGGTCCTTGTACACAGCCTGCACTAATTCTATCAGTGTTTCTGGAATTTTAAACCACAGTAGGACTGCCCAAGTCATGTTTCTTGGGACCTTGTCATATACTTTCTCCTAATTTAGGAATACCTAGTTGGACTCTTTTGTTATCTCTAGTTTCTTCTCAACTCTCTGTCTCACTACAGACATCAGGTCATTTGTGCTGCATCCTAATCTGATTCTAAACTGTTCATCTCCTATCTTACTTTCTATTACTCTGTGAATTCTGAAAATAGTTTTAGAAATGCCACTACTTCACTTTGATAAAAGCAAACATGGTATTCAAAATAATTAGACTTATGATATGTTTGAAGTTAACTCCCCTTAAGTGCTGTACAAGTCCATTTCTTAGTCAGTTCTCAAGGAATTATCACATTTCACTGCATTATCAGAAAAGGAGCATAAGAGTTCACATATGCAATCATTTGATAGTACCAATGTATGTATATCTGTGGGGTCCCTATTAGAACCATGAAAATTTAAAAAACTGAACGGATAAAAAGACGAATATTCTGCTACTCAAGATCGGTTTTCTGAGATTGCAGTACAGTACAGATCAGAAAATTTGCCCTTTCCTCACTGTAGTGGGATTTCAGAGTTGGTATATATAATTAGCAGGGTGTGTGGGGGGGGGGCATAGCTTGATTTTGAGTAAATGAATATTCTGCTTTTTAGTCATTCAATTTTTTTCACACTTTCATGGTTCTAATAGGGACCCTATCTTTGCAGGACAGAGACTGGGCCCTGAATAAGATATATCTTATTAAATGGATGCAAGGCCTAAACAACATTTCCTACATGCACCAACTCACAGCCCAGTCACTATACTCGGTATCCTACAGATTGCTATGGCATGACCCGTGTCTGGCATTCAAGTCATCCTCTGACCCAGTACTACTGAGTCTAGGGATGTAACCCTTCTCTGCAATGTCAACAGAATGGGTTGAAAGGACAGGTATATCTCATAGAGGATACTGCTGCTGTGGAGTAGACTCCTCTTCCACATTAATCAAACTTCATCCATGAACATATTCAAGAACAACTTGGATCTGTGGATAGGTAACAGAAAATTGACCCCATGGCTGCCCCCTGTACTACTAATGGAGAGAGGCAACTCCTAAATGCTTTACCCTATGCATGGGCTCAGGAAATTATCTATGGTATGATCCCAGTTATTCTTTATGGGGGTAATATCTAATTATTGACCATGGGACAGGTAAGGACAATCTCTAACCAAACGGGATAGGTTATTCAAACACAAAAAGGAAAGTGGCTAGGTTTAAAATGGCTAGCCTAGTACATACCTATGAACCTATAATAAATATACATTTCAAATCAGACTCATACAGACTAATTTTTGCTAGCCCACATATGCTAAAATATGGACTATAGAAGTTAAAACCTGAACTTCATGTATCGATACATTTAATCTGCATCATAGGATCATAGGAAGTTACTAGGCTAATGGCCCTAAGTCCCTTACAAGCCTAGCCAAGTTCTACCCCTATTTCCATGATCAACACCTATTGCCCCCTGTCCAAAAGGGACAAGGGTGGAATCCCTGGGGTGAATTTACGGTTATCCATTCAATTGTCCAGACTGCATTTGAAGAGGGCCAATGAGGTGCTCTGTTTGACATGAAGTGGGAGTCTGTTCCAAAGGTGTGGTAACCTCTGGGAGACAAATATGTCCCTCTAGCAGATTCTATTAATATCACATACCAGGTTACGGTCTTTAGAGTGAGCAACCCATGTACCATTTGCCTTATGGATATGCAACATTTCCAATAAAGCAGGGTCAATGTTTATCTGTAACTTAAGGACTTGTGTTTTGTTGGATTAATAAATCACTTTTATTCCATCTCTGAGTGTCAGTCATCCATCCTGGGTGCCTTTTTTTACTGTTTTTGTTAGGGTCAGAGATTGCCTTATATGCAAGGCAGAGACTGCCTCTGAGTAGTCTGTATGAAACAGAATAAAGTGACAGTGATGTCAGATGACCCACATAGGACCGATCCTGAAGAGCTTGAATTTTCCTTGTGAGGAACCTTTGTGGTCTCTCCAGTTGATGCAGATGCTTGGTTATAACTTCTTTTTTCTGGAGGCAATGCCCTTATTTATGAGATGAGCAATACAGAATGCCCTTCTTACCACTCTGGAGACTTTGTGATCAAAGGTAAGGTTGCTGTCAACTTGTGTGCCCAGGTCTCTCACCAGTGAGTACATACTTAGGGTGTTGCTATTGATGTGCTAGTTAGCAGGAACATCGCTCTTACCAAAAGGGATGATAATACATTTTTTTGCATTGAGTTTAAGGCCATGACTTTGGCACCAATCATTTGTTTGTGTAAGACTCTCTTGTAGGATATTGACATTGTTTGGAGATTCTATGACTGCTACCAGTTTGCAGTCATTAGCAAACTTTGTCAAGCCACAGACTTTTAGTTTTTGCTGGTACTTTGGAGAAATAGATTCCAAACAGTAGATGTCCCAGGACTGATCCTTTTGGAATACCATTGGTTATAGGTCTGTTGTTGGAAGTGAATTCCCCTATTTAGCTATATGGATTCTAACATTCGAACCAGTTTGTCAATTACGCCTGAGTTGCAGATAGTGTCAAAAGCCTTGGATAACTCTAGGTAGGCTGTATGCACAGATTTCCCCTCATCCAGGGCTTTGCTGACTGTCTCGAAGACGTCCACCAGGTTAAACAGCATGATCTCCCTATGACAAATCCAAACTGAGTAGGGTTAAGCATTGAGAGATTACCTATATCTTTGTTGATAAGCTCCATGATGATTCGCTTCATGGCCTTGCAGATAAGGCTAGTCAGGCTAATAGGTCTATAGTTCCCAGGGTCAGTGGAAGCACCATCATTGTGCATGAGAATAATGGCAGCCATTTTCCATTCAGCTGAGACAAAGCCAGTGCTTAAACTATAACTGAAACGAGTACCCAGTGCTGTTGGTAATTCTTGCTGGAACCCATGTAGGATGCAGCCAGGGATGTTATTAGGTTCCATAGATGTTTGTTTTTGGTCTTAAAGAGAGCGTTTACAACCTGCTCTTTAGAGATACAAGGTAGGGGGCAGATGATAGCGATCTCAATGGGTACATGTGCCGGGTACAGGGGAGTGAAGTTTTTACAGAACCTATCAGCTAACAGGTTAGCTATGTCCACAGGATTAGTATATGTGTTACCATTAACTACCAGTTCTGTACAAATCTGGACCTTTCTTTTTAGGTTATGGATGCAACCAAAGAATGTCTTATGGTTGTCCTTAGCTGAGGAAACTAATTTTGATTTATAGTTTGCTTTGGAGGACTTCACAAGAAGTCTAATTTGCTTGTTTAACCTGAGGAGGGAGTGTTTCCAGTTTAGGGCTTGCTCCCTCTTACTCTTAGACAACAATTTCTTTCTGTTATTGTAAAGTCTTTTTAATGGCAGTTGTCCACCAAGCAGGTTTGCTCTTCCTTGAGGAGCTTGTTTTGGTCCTATCAGGTATAGCTGAGTCAATGCAGTTATACAGCTGTTTGTGTAAAGCATTGGTGTAGCTCTCGGCATACTTGCCAGTTCCATCCATCTGAGGGGGGAGGTGCAGTGAAGCTATTTATACCATCCTATAAGAGGTTGTAATCTCCTTTGGAGAAGTTTTTTAGTTTAGTTGCTGCTGGTGGGGGGGTGGCGTCAGGCATGATAGTTACTTCAAATGTGGCTGATTTGTGGTCAGATCTCATCAGGGAAAACCTCGCAGTGGGGGTGCTACAGTGGTTCCCCGATATTGGTAAGCACCAGATCCAGGATGTCGGCACCCCTTGTGGGGTGTCAACCAGTTGGTCCAGGCACTGGAGTTAATGAAACTGAGGTGCCTTTGGGCAAGTGAGTTTGAGCATGAGCAATTTACCCAGTCAATGGAGTGGTAGTTAAAGTCACCCAAAACCATGGTGTTTGGATGCATCTTGATAGACTCAAGTAGATACAAATAGGCAGAGTGGGTATCCTGATTCATGAAGGGGGTCCTGTAGCTGGTAATGACTTGAATAAGTGTTCTACTAACAGTTAATTGCACCTGAAGTTTCTCCAGGGACTCATACTGCAGCCATGTCTTTAGGTACATAGTTAACCTTTCTCATGCCCAACAAATTACCCACAACCATAGTGGACAACTATATGTGTATATATATATATATATATATATATATATATATATATATATATATATATATATATATATATATAGGACTAACTCTAGGTCCATCTCTGTCATTCAAGGGGTGCTATAAAAGTCATGACTCAGTTGAAAGCTGCCTACTCCATCTCAAACCACTTAACTCTAGACAAGAGTATCTTTATTCCCAGATCTGAGTATACTCTACAATTGCCTTCTTCTACTCAGCCTATAACACCAACAAAATCATAACACCTATAAATTCACTCTGTAGATACGTCACCCCCTCTACTCAACTGGTATACCACTACATCACCCTACAAAAAGCCAGCTGGCGGTGAGTGACAGCTCGGTCCATTCTTCTGTTATCCATTTTTACCTTTAAAATACTGTATTGCAGATTTTGCCTCTCCCCCTAAAGTTTTAGGAATCATGACAGTAATACTATGACTCTAGTAAGAGAAAGTACAGCTGTATAAGATGAACTTACCATAACAGTAGATGTCTGAATTAACACTCCTGCAGTAGCCTTAGCTGTATGGGTTATACCTTCTTAAGGATAAAATGGCTGGCCAGCTTCCAAAGCTTCAGGGCTTCCATACACCCAAACTGTCAGACAGCTCAAGATGAGCTTATTAAAAAACAGGTTTGGACTCAAAGCCCTTCAGAGCTTATCTGCCAGCAGAGAGAAGAAGGATGAGCTCTGAAAGGACAATGCTAGGAACAGCAAAAAGTAAATGTCCACACCTAGGCATAAAAAACAGCCCCAAAAATAACGGTAATGGAGGGAGAGAGTGACTACTGCAGCACTGATTATTTGAGCATCTACTGTTATGGTAAGTCCAGCTTGCACACCTGTATTATTTTTGTCATATTGATCACATCTACAGTAGTTTTAGTATATGGGTAGATTACCATAGCTAACTATATTAACCCAGCCACTGGGGATGCACAAGCCAGTGCATTTCTTTGTGCCGATCCCAAGCCCAGATAAATGGGGAGGGTTGCGTCAGGAAGCGCATCTGGCATAAAACTTCACCAAAACATTTCATGCAGTCACCAAGAAAAATTTTTATACTGGATTGGTCGAGGCCTGGGTTAACAATGACCGCCACCAGTACTGTTAGCCTACAGGGTGCTGGTGGAAATTGGGCTACTGTTGGTCGAAGGAGGAGAAGAGGCAGAAGACATGGCCGAAGGCAGGAGGAGAGGAGAAAGGCTAGGACTGTGGTAGTGAGGATCGGAACTTTGAATGTTGGCAGTATGACTGGTATAGGGAGAGAGCTAGCTGATATGATGGACAGAAGGAAGGTTGGTATATTGTGTGTGCAAGAGACCAGATGGAAGGAGAGTAAGGCTAGGTGTATCGGAGGTGGGTTCAAATTGTTTTATCATGGTGTGGATGGGAGGAGAAATGGCGCAGGAGTTATTCTGAAGGAACAGTATGCTGAGAGTGTTTTGGAGGTGAAGAGAGTGTCAGATAGAGTGATGTTTATGAAGCTGGCAATTGATGGTGTAATGATGAATGTTGTTAGTGTGTATGCTCCACAAGTTGGGTGTGCAATGGATGAGAAAGAAAAATTTTGGAGTGAATTGGATGAAGTGGTGATGACTGTACCCAAGGGTGAGAGAGTGGTGATTGGAGCAGATTTCAATGGGCATGTGGGTGAAGGGAACAGAGGGGATGAGGAAGTGATGGGTAGGTATGGTGTTAAACAAAGGAATGCAGAAGGTCAGATGGTAGTGGATTTTGCAAAAAGGATGGAAATGGATGTGGTGAATGCGTATTTTAACAAGAGGGAGGAGCATAGGGTGACATACAAGAGTGGAGGAAGATGCACACAGGTGGATTATATCTTATGTAGGAGGGCCAGTTTGAAGGAGATTGGAGACTGTAAAGTGGTGACCGGAGAAAGTGTTGTTAGGCAGCATAGGATGGTGGTTTGTAGGATGACGTTGGTTATCAAGAAGAGGAGGAGGAGTGTGAGGGCAGCACCAAGGATCAAGTGGTAGAAATTGAAAAAGGGTAATTGTGAGGTGGAGTTCAGGGATGAGTTAAGGCAGGCACTGGGTGGCAGTGAAGAGTTACCAAATAGCTGGGTAACTACAGCAGAGCTAGTAAGGGAGATGGCTAGAAAGGTGCTTGGTATCACATCTGGACAGAGGAAGGACGACAAGGAGACATGGTGGTGGAATGAGGAAGTACAGGAGAGTATACAGAGAAAGAGGTTGGCAAAGAAGAAGTGGGATTGTCAGAGAGATGAAGAAAGTAGACAGGAGTATAAGGAGATGAGGTGCATGTCAAAGAGAGAGGTGTCAAAGGCTAATGATAAGGCATATGAAGAGTTGTATGAAAGGTTGGACACTAAGGAGAGAGAAAAGGACCTGTACCAATTGGCTAGACAGAGGGACCAAGCTAGGAAAGATGTGCAGCAGGTAAAGGTGATAAAGGATAATGAGGGAAACATACTCACAAGTGAGGAGAGTGTGTTGAGGAGATGGAAAGAGTACTTTGAGGGGTTGATGAATGAAGAGAATGAGAGGGAGAGAAGGTTGGATGATGTAGGGATAGTAAATCATGAAGTACAATGGATTAGCAAGGAGGAAGTAAGGATAGCTATGAGGAGAATGAAGAATGGAAAGGCTGTTGACCCAGATGACATACCTGTGGAAGCATGGAGGTGTTTAGGTGAAATGGCAGTGGAGTTTTTAACCAGATTGTTTAATGAAATCTTCAAAAGTGAGAGGATGCCTGAGGAATGGAGAAAAAGTGTTTTGGTACCAATTTTTAAGAATAAGGGAGATTTGCAGAGCTGTAGTAACTACAGAGGGATTAAACTGATCAGTCACAGCATGAAGTTATGGGAAAGAGTAGTGGAAGCAAGGTTAAGAAGGGACGTGATGATTAGTGATCAGCAGTATGGTTTCATGCCAGAAAAGAGCACTACAGATGCGATCTTTGCTCTGAGAGTGTTGATGGAGAAGTACAGAGAATGTCGGAAGGAGTAGCATTGTGTTTTTGTAGACTTAGAGAAAGCATATGACAGGGTGCCTATAGAGGAGTTGTGGTATTGTATGAGGAAGTCAGGAGTGTCAGAAAAGTATGTGAGTGGTACAGGATATGTACGAGGGTAGTGTGACAGCAGTGAGGTCTGCGGTGGGAGTGACGGATGCGTTTAAGGTGGAGGTGGGGTTACATCAAGGATCAGCTCTGAGCCCTTTCTTATTTGCAATGGTGATGGACAGGTTGACAGACGAGATCAGACAGGAATCCCCGTGGACTATGATGTTTGCAGATGACATTGTGATCTGTAGTGAGAGTAGGGAACAGGTGGAGGAGACCCTGGAGAGATGGATATATGCTATAGAGAGAAGAGGAATGAAGGTCAGCAGGACTAAGACAGAATATATGTGTGTGAATGAGAGGGAGGAGAGAGGAATGGTGAGGATGCAGGGAGTAGAGGTGGCAAAGGTGGATGAGTTTAAATACTTGGGATCAATAGTTCAGAGTAACGGTGAGTGTGGAAGAGAGGTGAAGAAGAGAGTACAGGCAGGATGGAGTGGGTGGAGAAGAGTGTCAGGAATGATTTGTGACAGATGAGTACCTGTAAGAGTGAAAGGGAAGGTCTACAAGAGGGTAGTGAGACCAGCTATGTTATATGGGTTGGAGACAGTGGCACTGACAAAAAGGCAGGAGTTTGAGCTGGATGTGGCAGAATTAAAGATGTTAAGATTTGCACTGGGTGTGACGAGGGTGGACAGGATTAGGAATAAGTATATTAGAGGGTCAGCCCAGGTTGGAAGGTTTGGAGACAAAGCCAGAGAGGCATGATTACATTGGTTTGGACATGTGCTGAGGAGGGATGCTGAGCATACTGGGAAAAAGATGCTAAGGATGAAGCTACCAGGTAACAGGAAAAGTGGAAGGCCTAAGATAAGGTTTATGGATGTGGTGAGAGAGGACATGCAGGTGTTTGGTGTGACAGAGCAAGATGCAGAGGACAGGAAGAAATGGAAACAGGTGATCTGCTGTGGTGACCCCTAACGGGAACAGCCGAAAGAAGATGATGATGACCATAGCTAACTATATTAGTGAGTTGGAAGTAGAAGAGTGCAGGAACCCAATTGCCCTAGCAAAGCTTGATCTAGCCCTGCAGAAAGTATCAAGCTTATAGTGCTTTATACATGTATGTACAGAGGACCAGATAGCAGCTTCTAGAATATTTCTAGAATCCAGCCTTTTACAAAAAGCCATAGGTGAAGTCAAGGCCAGGGCAGAGAGGTTCTTGACCCTCCCTGGAATTGATTTGTAATGCTGAGTATAATAATAGGTAACAACCTCAAATAACCATTTGGAAATAATCTGATTTGACACAGGTTGTCCATTCTTACCTTTAAACTATTCATCTGAAGATCTGAGAAATATAGTTCTGTCAAGATAGTATCCGAAATGTCTGTGGACATCCAAGCTATGGAATACCCTTTCTCCCTTATTTTTCGATTTAGTAAAAAAATGGGGAGTAAACTTGGATACCACTTTATGCATAAAAGAAGGATTAGTTCTCAAAGAAACCCTGTCCTATGAAAAATTAGACTGGGTGGACTCACCATAAGAACCTGCAACTCAGATGACCTTATTGCAAGAGTCAGAGCAAACAGTGAAACTGTTTTCTATGTTAAGAACCTCAAGTCAGCCCAGATTAGCTAGTTCAGCTGAAGCAAATGTCAGCTTCTCTAAAACAAAATTAAGATCCCAAGGAGGAGCCACTGGTTTACTTGGCAGCCTCTTATGCAAAACCCTTTTCAAGAACATTTAGGCATGACACTGCCTTGAAAGAGGAATACTTATAGGCAGACATGATGAAATAGCTTATAAGTGAACCTTGAAAGAGGAATAAGAAAGGCCATAGCATAATAACTCACACAAATATTGTAAAACCTGAAAACAACTAGCTCTGAATGGGTGTTGGTTATATCATTGTCACCAAATAGAAACCTCTTTCCATTAGCTAATATATAATTTTCTAATAGCAGGCTGTCTTGCCTCCATTAATATCTGCTGCATGTCCTGAGTAAAGAGGTGGTTAAAAGAAATTAAGACTTTATCATCTAGGCAATCAACTGAAAATGAGTGATGTCGCAGTGTATCAAATACCCCTGCTCTTGTGTAAGTAGATCCAGTCTGAAAGAAAGCTTGTGGTAATTGCTCCTGGTCATTTCCAAAAAAGGGAGAATTACAGTTGCTTAGACCAGAAGGGAATAACCACAATGATCTTGGGGGATTCCTTCTGAGTCTTCAAAAGTACCCTAGATATTAGCAGAAAGGCTAGAAAAGTATACAAAACATTACTGTCTAAAGAAAAGAAGGCACCTGTCTTCTAGGCCTTTTTGCATAAAGTCCTGGAAAAGAATCATAATACTTGATTGTTCAAACAGGACGTAAAGAGGTCTACTTGAGGAATTCTCCAAAGATGAATCAACTGTTGAAAGATCCCCCAATCTAGTTTCCATTCATGAGGATCTGCCCTGGTCTTTCTCAGCTTTCTTGCCACACAGTTTTGCTCTGATCGAATGAAGATTGCCTGTACAGTGAGATATTACTGTGAAGCTATATCTCAGGCTGACAAGTTAAGTCTGCAAAGGGGGTATGACCTGGTTCCTTCTTGCTTATTGATGTACCAAAAGGCAGTGGTACTGTCTGAAACCACTTTGAAAAGATTCTGGAGCCCAAAGATGGTTCAGAGTTGAATGCCTAGATCTGGGCAAGCATCAACTAGATATGTATGTACTTGCATCTGTCCTTGGTATCCCACAACCATGCACTTTATCTTTCCTGAAAGTGTCCCCAAGCAAAGTCCAAAGTATCAGTGGTGACTGACTGCTTTGGAGAAAGGAGGAAGAAGGTGAGACCTGGATTTAAGGATATCTGTTGTCTCCATTGAAAGATTTTTCTTCTGACAAACCACAGCACTGGAATTTGAAAAGATAAAGGATGTTGATGCTGCAACCAAAGAGATTTCAGATATTACTGTATCTTTATCATATAGAGTCTTGCCAGGGTTATCATAAGAATCATAGATGCCATGAGACCCAAAATCCTGAAATATTCCATCGCAGTGACTGAAGTTTGTGTGGAAAATCTTAGAAACAGATGTAAATAAGGATCTTTTTTTTTTTGCTGTGGAAGAAAAGCTCTTTGAACTGAGGTGTCTAGCTGACATACTAGAAATGCAATCTTGTGTGAGGGAGTCAAGAAAGACTTTTGAGTGTTCTCTTGGAATTCCAGCTTATGTAACAGATCTCTCACTCAAGACAGAGATTCCTGACACTTTGAAAAAGACTCTGCAAAAATAAGCAAATCACCCTAATATAGAAAAAATGTGAATACTTTGTAGTCTGCAATGGGCTATAACTGGAGCTAGACACTTTGTGAACACTCAGTGCAATGGATAGTCCAAGGGTCTATATTAGGTCGCCAAAATGATATTCTGGTGAACACCTATTCAGTGACCTGTAATCAGCAAAATTCACTTCAGCAATTCACTGAATTCAGTAAGGGTAATGAAATGGTTACCCGAAGGACAACAGACAACTACAGGACTTTGCCCTTTTCTCCACTGTAGTGCGATCTTGGAGTTGGTATATATAGTTAGGAGGTGTGGTGGGTTCAAGTCACGTGAAGTTGGTCTGTTGTGCTTCAGGCAACTATTTAGTTACCCTTAGTAAATTCAGTGAATTGTTGATGCAATTGACGCTGATTCTGGGTGACTGAATAGGTGTTCACTGGAATACCATTTCAACAAACTAATATAGATCCTAGTCCAAAAGGGTAAGCAGCAAACTGATAATGTGATCCAGACACACAAAAACCTTAAAAAATATCTGAAGTCTGGATGCATAAGGATGTGATGATAAGTATCTCAAAAGTTTAGCGTTACCAGCAAACTTGAAAGAAGAAGAAGAGTTAACAGGTTGTGAAGTGACATAATTTGAATTAGGGCATATCCCAAAAGGTTTAGGAAAGAAAGATCTAGAACTGGCCTCCAAACAAATTCTTTCTTTGGCATTAAGAACAGAACAGCCTTAAATAAAAAAAGTTCCCCACTTGGGAAGGAGGAACTGGTTCTATCTCTCCTTGGGGCAGGATGTGATGAAGAATCTGATCTGGATGATGAGGAATGACCCCCTGGAAAGGAGGAATTTCCTCCCACTGTCATCTGTAATCTTGATGAATGGTATTCAGAACCCATTTGTCTGAGGCAAAGAAAGAAAAAATGGAGATTGAGAATTTCTGGAAGGAAAATGATGCCAGGGTAGTAGTGGGTCACAAGGTCTCTTGAACAGTTGTTCAGACTTATTGGATTGCCCTTTGTTTTGGGAGGTTAGAGACTAATCTTTGAAACTCTCTTGTCATTCCTTCTTAAACATCTCTTTCCCTGAATTCTGTTGAGACAGTTTATTCTGATTTCTGCCAAAAATGGAAGATGAGAAAGAAAATCCCATGGACAATTTGGAAAAGAAGAGGGAGAAAATCTTAGAGATTCCCTGGATCTGCTTGTTCCTTTCATCACACGTTTTGATCACCTCTGCAGCAGAGGGGCCAAAAATAAATCTCTATCAAAGGGAGAATTTAAAATCATATTCTTAACATCTTCTGGAAGGTTCTGAGAATGCAAGCATGCAGACCTCCTTAAAACAGTACCAGTGGTCATATCCCTGGAAGAAGTATCAACAAAGTCATACACCCACTGCAAACTGAGTAGTTATTTAAAGCAGATTACACCGGATGGAGTGACCACTCTTACCAAAAACTTGGCGGATGTCATTGATCAAGCATAGGTCATACTTAAACAGCTGAAAGGGAGTTTTGGAGCCCTCCACAAGCAGGGTGAAAGTTCCAATGAGTTTCTTTCTTCATCTTCAGATGAAGGGACTGTTATTGCAGCCGAGACAGACTTCTCTCTGCAAACATTAACCAGATTCCTGCAGGAAGAAGATTCCAATCCTTTTTTGAAGGTCAGTGCATCATGGCATTTCGTAAAGTCTGTAAATACCAACAATAACGTTTTTTACTTTAAAGCCAGCTTTTTTGACCTGAAAAAGCAAATATTGAAATTCAAAAGTTTATTGTTAGAAAACCACTATTTGAACGAATCTGTTGACCTTAAAGTGGTGCCCTTGGGGCTCAGAGTGTATGCATTCCCCAATGGAAAAACTATTAAAGATAAAATTTATGTTGACATTAAAGATATTTATAATAAAGCTGGTTTAGAGGTATTGAAAGCATTAATCGGTTGGAATGTAGACAAAATTAAGTTCTTAGAGAACAGGTTAGCATAGTTGACAGTAAGCTTAACAAACATCCTGATCTTCAGGCCTTCCAATATTTATATTGGAATTTTATTGAAAAAAACAAAAGGCTTGTCAGTAATATCACTAATAAGAAAAAGAAAAAGTTGGCCTGAGACATTAAAAATTACCAGCTTGGGCAAGCCTTTCTTATTAAGAAGAAGGGCCAAAAACATGGTAATCATATTGATAACAGTCAAGCAAAGAAAAACACTGTATTTAGAAATATTCACAGGTTGGACTCCTTCACTAACTCGGAGACAGTCAATATGTCAAACAAAGACATTGGTGAGCAACATAGAGACATTTTAACTAGTGAGTCCATTGAGTCTTGTGAGCTATCATCTTTCTCTTCTTCAACTTCATTTTTTACATCAGCAACAGAGACTTGCAGTCTGCCTCCGAATCAAGAGGCTTTGACTGTGGTTACCAAGAAGAAGAGCAAGAACAAGTGATGCTAGAAAAAAAATTTCAATTTGAGTAATACGTTTTTTTTCTGAAACTGAACTCAGTTTGCTTGCTAAGGGTTTATCTTTTTTACCAGCCAACAGAGCCCCTGTTGTCAACACGTTCATCAACTTCAAATTATTTGTAATGAAGTTGAATTTAAAATACATTCTGATTAAAATTAACATGAATAATGTTGTGTTCAAAAAAACTAGTGCTTATGATCCTACACTTGTTCATACACTTAATGTTTTTTCATCTATCTGTAAGGCAGAGCTCCACAATGTTTTGCATGGTTCTACACACAATAGGTTTAACAAGTACTGTAATTTAAGCAGGCAAGAAATTGCAGCACTCAAAAAACTGGGTAGTTACACAGACATAAGATATATGAAAGCGGACAAAGGGCAAGGTATTGTCATCATGGAAAGCAGTTAACACAATAAAGCCATTGGTAATCTTTTGTCAGATAATACCAGTTATAAAAAAGTTTCAAAAAATTATGTGAGAAATTATAAAAACATTGATTTATGTCCGTTTGACTTGTTGCATCAGGGATACATTTCTTTAGACCTGTTTGAATTTCTTATGGTGAAAGAGCCGCAATTGGGTTATTTGTTTCGCATACCAAAGATACACAAGAATTTAAAATCACCTCCCTTTAGGCCTATAGTGTCTGCATCTTTTAACAAAACATTCAACATTTCTGCTTACTTAGATCATGTTAAACCCTATAGTTCAGAGAAGTAAATATTATTTAAAAGACTCATGGATGTTTTTGGATGAGCTCAAAAACTATAACTTCACTGGTAATGAAACTATGATGTGTACCATTGACATTAGTTCTTTATATACCTCTATAAATCAGGAAGAAGGTATCAAATCTGTTAAGTTATATTTAAGGAAATATTGTAAAGACTGTGGACATGATGCATCCATTATATGACAACTATGGGACACAGTGTTAAAAAGCAATTTTTTAAGTTCAATAGTAACATATTTCAACAAAAACGTGGTGTGGCCATGGGGACCCAAGAGGCTCCAGTGTTTGCTAACCTAGTTCTTTATTGGTGGGAGGAGGAGTATCTAGTTAAAATTCCATTTTTCAATCACATTAACTCCTACAGAAGATACATTTATGATTTGTTTTTCATTTGGTCTACTGACAGAAGTACATTACAAGAATTTTTGCAGGAGATCAATGACAATGTCAGTTGGCCTGACTTCACACTGAGTGACTTGGGAGAATCTGTTCATTTTTTGGACATCACAATCGATTTAAACATTGAAGAAAAGAGGTTTTCCAGTACTATTGTTAGAAAAAGCATATTCACTAATAATTATTTACATTAAGATAGTTTTCATCCTCCTTATATGAAATTGAATGTGTTTCATGGACAAATTATCAGATTAAGTCATCTCATTAGTGACTACCAGGTTTTTTAGAGGAAACAAACAAAGTTATCAGGTTGTGTGAAAAAAGAGGATATCCCCTTTCGAAAATGATTGTTATTGCTAACAATGTTAAATTATTTATTTTTATTTATTTATTTATTGACATTTGTTAACCGGGTTAGTCCAACTGGGTTTTGGCCCATTTTCAGTGGAGACCCAAGAAGAAAAGCTCCAGAAATACATAACATCAATTTTGATAAAGATAATAGTAATAAAACTCAGGTTACATTCATACAGAATAGTAATAAAACTCAGGTTACATTCATACAGGTATCAAATACACGTAAGTAGACAATACAAAAAATATTATTATGCTATATCTTTTTTTATAGAACTGTGAAAAAGGTGTGAAGGGGTAAAGTTTTCATTGCTTTAAATAGTGTATTAGGGAGGAGAGGAACTAGGTATGGTCATGGCAGGGGCAAGTTCTGGAGTTGAGTAGATAGGTTTTTAGTTCGTTTTTAAAATGAGAGGTATGAGAGATGGAGCGTATGCTGAAGGGAAGTTTGTTCCAAGCATGGGCAATAGAGTGTTTGTAGAGTAGTTTGCCTACAGACTTTTTTGGTTGGTAGATATCAAGTAGCTGTTGATTTGAAGTACGAAGGGACCTGGGTGGAATGTACAGAGAGATAAGGGAAGAAAGAGATGGTCAGAGTGAAGGTTTGTAGAGTGTCAAGTAAAGCATGTGAAATTGATAGAGTAGAAATAGTTGTGGAAGTTCAAGCCAGTGTAGGGAGTTTAATGAAGTGCAGTGATGTGAGTTATATGGGGAGTTAGTGATGAATCTGGCAATTTTATGGTAGGTTTGTTGGAGTTTATTCATAATGGTGGTCTGTATGTTGGTTAGAACTGGAGCTGCATAGAGGAGGGTGGGGCGGAGGAGTGATTTTCCTAGGCTGAGTCTGGTGTTAGGGGTGAGATATTTTTTGCTGCGATATAGTAGCCTTAGTTTTGGTGGGTTTTCTTTATAGATTGAAGTATGTGAAGGTTAAATTTTAGTTCATCATCAATGATGACTCCTAGTAGTTTGGTATGATTATCTGGTAGGATTGTAGTGTTGTTGAGAGATGTTATGACAAAGGAAGATTTGTGGTGAGAGAGAAAGTGGGGAAGAAAAAGTAAGAGTTTTGTTTTTTTGGGGTTAAGAATGAATAAGTTGTCTGAAAGCCATTGTTCAGTGGTTAGTAGAGCTTGTTGGGTTTGGGTGTTAGGGATGTTGTTAGAAATAAATATAAGTGTGGAGTTGTCAGCATACCATATAAGGAAAGATCCTTTACAAGAGGTGTGCAGATCGTTGGTGAAGATGTTAAATAGCAGTGGTCCTAAGATGGAGCCTTGGGGTACCCCAGAGGAGATAGAAAGAAATGGAGAGCAGGATGAGAGCCATTTGACAGATTGTTCTCTGCCAGATAAGTAGCTAGAGAACCATTTCAGTGTGTGTGGGGGGATAGGTGAAGTTTGGCAAGTTTGGCTAGTAGAATAGGGTGAGAGACAGTATCGAAAGCTTTGGAAAGGTCAAAGAAGAAGCAGGAAATGAGTTTGTTGTTATCAGCAATGGTGTGAGTAAAGGAGAGGAGTGCAGTGGTAGTGCTATTATGGGGATGAAAGCCATGTTGAGTAGGGGTAAGTAAGTTGTGGTTGAGGAGGTGTTTGAGAAGTTGGGTATGAATACATTTTTCTAGCAGTTTGGAGAGAGGGGATAGAACAGTGATGGGTCAGTAGTTGGAAGGGTCAGTGAAATTCCCACCTTTGTGCAGGGGGATTGTATAGAAAGATTTCCATAGAGTAGGGACAGTAGATTTGAGAATAGATCTATTTATTAGTGTGGTTATGAGATAGGCAATTGAGTCAGCATTTAATAAAGCTTTTTGATTTTATTTTTATTGAATAGTTCCTGCCAGTGGTTTCTTGGAATTTTGCTGTTCTTGTAGTTCTCCTAGTGAAAGAAAGAAATAGCCTACAAGAAATCAACACCTAAATATAACAAATCAGAAAAAAAATACTTGCATGTCACTTTGATACAGAAGGACAAACTTCTTTGCCATCCCACATAGCCCTATATCCATTTTCTTACACATCTCTCACACACACACACACACACACACACACACACACACACACACACACACACACACATATATATATATATATATATATTCTCACTCAGACCTTGTACCACGTTAAAGAAATACACTTCTGCTGTTTCTTTGAGCAGCAGTGATCTTGGAGAAAGAAATTCTAAGCACACTGCATCGGTCAAAGGAATAGAAATAAAACTCTACTTTGGGGAAATAAAAATGATACAAAACAAGATCAAATAGCTATGATTCAACCAAAATTTAACAGGTTAACTCATATGAAATTTTAATGCAGGATGACATCATAATAGAACAGTACTGAATCATGTATTCTTGGGGGTACGTATCACTTCACCTAAAACTCATTTCACCTAAACTCAATTCACCTAAACCAAATCACCTAATGTTCATTGCAACTAAAACTCATTTCACCGACAAGTAGTACAATAAGGCAAATTAAAGGTATATGTCCTTTTCCCCACTGTAGTACAAGGGAAAGGATATAGGAGGAGATGTAGTAAATGGATTGGACAGGAAGTGTTATGCTATTGGATGTTGGAATAGGAAGGGGCAAGAGTGGATGGTATAAAGGAAATTGTAATGGGGTGGGTGGGAATGAGGGTAGGTTAGGGGAGAGGAGAGAGCCCGAGCGGGGCAAGCACTCAGGGTAAGCCTAGCCCACAAAAAACTATCAGTAAGAGAGAAGGTTTAGGTGGTTAGGGAGGAAGTTGAAGGGGTGCAGAAAAAGTAGGAAAAAAAAAGAAAAAGGATTAAGCAGGAGTGGTGGTTGGAGAGAGTGCAGGGTTTCAGCTGTACAGGTGAGTAAGTTTTACAAATAAATTACCCATGCAGTACAGTAGGTTGAAAGTGCAAGAGTAGCTCTGGAGGTGGAACAGAGGAGCTTGTAAGGAGCAGAAAGATGAAGGCAGTGACTACAGAGAGTGATCAAGGGGGATGAATGCAGAAGAGCAAAAGTCACTAGCAAAGTGTGGGATATGAGATAATAAAAGAGACTGTATTAGTAGAGGAGGATAAAATGCAAGGTTTGGGCTGCTGGTGTCTTCTTAACATATCAACTACTAAAATGAGTCCATACAAGGCGCTGCACTTAATATGCGCAGGCACCATACAAGGAGGGCTGAAGCGTTTGACGAAAATAACAATAAAATCAAATAAGCAGTCATTCACTAGGACATATACCTAAGTGGTCTTTTTAGTCTAGATAACCTGCAGGACAGGTGGCCAAGATGGAGGAGGGTTTCAAGTTGAGGTCCACAGTAGGGCTTCTAATAGAGGCTAGGATAACCACAAGGAACACTCCACTAGTGGTTCTAAAGGGAAGAGAAGGAGAAGAGTTTGTTAAACAGGGAAGAAAAATAAGAGTAACTATTAAATAAAACAACATGCCTGGAAAATAAAGGATTACAAATGCAAGTCAGGGTAGGACACACAAAGGTCTAATATTACAACAATATACAAATCAGACCAGGAGTAAAACATTTGTGGAACGCATTGGCGTTATTCAGCTTAAGACCTAGAGATCTGTCTTGAGATAGGACCTACAGCCAAGGTTAGCTAGGCAGCAATTAACAATTCTAGCATAGCTTTTGGGCTAACTCTATATAATTGAACTATGATATGGGAAAAAATGTATTACAGCCAATAGTTGTTTGAGAACGCCAGCTACTGTTGCACTTAGTGACTGCATAGAAGTAACGCTAAAGTACAGTAGCAGGACTCTCGACAGATGGATGCTTAAGCGACACCAGTTTAGCAGTAATTCAACAGAGTTATTGCAAGTGTCGTACAGAAGAAAAGATAACAGCCTAGTAGCAGTACAACAGTTAGCAACAAAATGTAGGTTAGCACCAAATGAAAACAGCACAAGTTCAGTTAACAGTAAATGTATGCTTAGAAGACATATACTGAGAGATAGTCACATCACAAATATCGCCCGTGTTTCCCAGGTGTAGGACCTTCCCAAATTAATTATGGCACAGGAAATGTACAATGTAATAGACAATACTAAAGTACAAGGTTATAGAAATAAATTAATACAGTTGATGAACCGAGAAAAACAGACCTTGTGTAATATAGAAAGGTAGTTGCAATAGTGTAAAATAAGCGACACCACATGCTGGACTACCTCGGTGTTGTCTAAAACTGATGCAAGAATGCCATACATAAAGTACAACTCCAGGTTCTTAGGACCGGGCTTTATCAAAGTTAGTATGGTGGTCACAGTAGCTGAAATTAAGCGATGCCACATGCTGGAAATACCTCGATGCAGTCTGAGATTAAAGTTTAAACAAATAAATGCAGTTGCAGGTCCAGACGACAGCTCATTTCAGAGAAATACATAAAATAGTAAAATACAGATTTAAAATCGGTAAAATGCAGGTTCCATCTACAGAAATGCACCCAGCAGCCTTTACACAATAAAATACAATGAGTACAGAGCTTACTTGCAATACGCAGTAGTAGTAGTAGTACGCCAGAGGGGGAGACACTCAGCAGCAAGAATAGGTCTAGGAGATTTAAAAATGGCGCCCTCAGGTAAAGGCTATGTATGAAAGCATAGTACAGAAAGTGAAGTGGAGGGGAGGGGATAAGGCTTACGGAGCGGGGCAAGCACTCAGGGTAGGCCTAACCCACAAAAAACAATCAGTAAGAGAGAAGGTTTAGCTGGTTAGGGAGGAAGCTGGAGGGGTGCAGAAAAAGCAGGAAAAAAAAGAAAAAGGATTAGGCAGGAGTGGTGGGGGAGAGAGTGCAGTGTTTCAGCTGTACAGGTGAGTAAGTTTTACAAATAAATTACCCATGCAGTACAATAGGTTGAAAGTACAAGAGTAGCTCTGGAGGTGGAACAGAGGAGCTTGTAAGGAGCAGAAAGATGAGGGCAGTGACTACAGACAGTGATCAAGGGGGATGAATGCAGAAGAGCAAAAGTCACTAGCAAAGCATGGGATATGAGATAATGAAAGAGACTGTATTAGTAGAGGGGGATAAAAAGTAAGGTTTGGGCTGCTGGCATCTTCTTTCCATATCAACTACTGAAATTAGTCCATACAAGGAGCTGCACTTAATACGTGCAGGCACCATACAAGGAGGGATGAAACGTTTGACAAAAGTAACAATAAAATCAAATAAGCAGTCATTCACTAGGAGATATACCTAAGTGGTCTTTTTAGTCTAGATAATCTGCAGGACAGGTGGCCAAGATGGAGGAGGGTTTCAGGTTGAGGTCCACAGTAGGGTTTCTAACAGAGGCTAGGATAACCACAGGGAACATTCCACTAGTGGTTTTGCAATACGCAGTAGTAGGACGCCGGAGGAGAGACACTCAGCAGCAAGTATAGGTCTGGGAGATTTAATACATACACAGTCACACACAGCCACACAGTCGCACATAATTTGCACAACAGCCACACATCTCATATGCCAATTTCCCCTCCACAGGACCATACTTGATTCATAAACACATACATTACCAGAATAACGGTTGGTTTGAGGGGGACACATTACAGGAACTGGAGACAAACAGGTGGTGTACTGCTTATCACTGGAATAATCCCCCTTTCCTGCTAATTTGCTGCTTAGAAGACAGAACTGAGAAGCATACCAGAGTTAAATAACAAAAAATAACAAAATAAATAAAACTTTCTGTTACACAATAGGAAAAAACAGACTTGCAACAGATTTCCCTGACATGCAGGCAAATCTGTTACCACAATCACACTTGTTCTACCCCTACAAATTGATGCTGCTGAGCTCCTGCCAATGTCAGCCTGTTTAACACCAAATCCCTCATTACCAGATTATGGTAATGTCCCTAGGTCTTTCGCCATATGCAATGAATGCTAATTCTTTATGAAATGATGTTAGGCATGTAAGCAGAGCACACAGCTGGAAATTATTGCAAACATGGTTTGTAGCTAACACATATTTTATTAACTATCTATTCTCTGCTTTAATGTGTTGCCCTTTAATGCCAGAAATGCAACACAACAATCATGAATATCTGTAGTATGAGGCCATAAAACACATTGTGTACTATGTACTTCTGTGTTCTAATCCATTATATGCCAACATTCAGTACTGAGGTTCCTGCTATGAATTGTTGGATTGAATACTGGCATAATAAAGACAGTACACTGAAGGCTTGTACACTCCACCACACTATGCTTCATGAACACCTTCTGTTATTATCTTTGAGAGCACAGCCTGTGTGTGTGTGTGTGTGTGTGTGTGTGTGTGTGTGTGTGTGTGTGTGTGTGTGTGTGTGTGTGTGTGTGTGTGTGTGTGTGTGTGTGTGTGTGTGTGTGTGTGTGTGTGTGTGTGTGTGTGTGTGTGTGTGTGTGTGTGTGTGTGTGTGTGTGTGTGTGTGTGTGTGTGTGTGTGTGTGTGTGTGTGTGTGTGTGTGTGTGTGTGTGTGTGTGTGTGTGTGTGTGTGTGTGTGTGTGTGTGTGTGTGTGTGTGTGTGTATTTGTGTGTTTTTACAGCTCTCTTCATTCTATAATTGTCACATAATCCAGTTCTAGGGTGTTGGGAGCCAAAGCCTTCCCCAGCACTCAATGGGAGCAAAGTACAACTAATCCTAAAAAGGTTAACAATCCAATGAAGTTCTTATAGATCCCTTTCCAAGAAAGTTGTATTTTCTTACTGCACTTCTGTGCAGTGTCTGACTTCTGACCATGCAAATGTTTGATAAACAGATAATTAACTAATTAACTAAATGCATACATGCATGCATACATATATAATCTTCACTTTTAAAATATTTCTATGCTGACTTAACAGAAACAAAGATTTGCTTCAGTTACTGTTATTTGAACTATGTTCTGAACCATTTCCTGGACTATCATTGTTGCTCAGTGTGGTTATGCTACAGAATAGAATGGAAATAACATTCAAAATTAATCACCATGCTTAACTCAAATCATTAAAATGTTGGTCATTTTGTAATATCTACTAACATTTTGGTAGCAATTGGTCGTAGTACTCTTCACAATATTAAGTATCTTAAGCTCTTTCACAATGCAGTATCCAGTGGTGCAAAAGTTCTAGTCCTCATTATATGTTTTTGAAGCTGTTGTAAATGAGAAAGACAAATACAACCACTGTTTTAACATGTCTAATTCTTTGTTTTCAGAATCAGATGCAAACACAGATTTACATCAAAAAAATCTAATTCCACTTGGCTTAAGCTGTAAGTACTTAAAGTTCTTTACAATTTGTTTGCCCTTAAAATCTGCACTGCTGCCATTTGATGTGCTGCAAAAGTTTAGGACTGGATGATGAAAACAGTTTAGGGGCATATAATCAGAGTGAAAATCCCTGTATTAATGCATATCTGCAACAAAGTCATTTGGAAAAGTTGCAGTCCAAAATAATTAAATTTTTGTAGACTAGAAATGCATTCATAGCATAGCTTACATTCAGTACACAGTACTTTAGCAGTAGTTATATTACTCCTTTTTGTACCAGATATACCACATTTGGCTAATTATATGGACTCAAAAAAATGCATCCTTTTCTTGACACAGAAGGACTTACAAGGAAAAATGGAAGTTAATATACTTATCATAACACTGGATCCTTATCCCACTCTGTCTGTCTTGATTTATGGGTTATCCACCAATGAGGTGGATCTAAACCAGTAACTTCATAGGTTAGTACTAAGCTAACTGCCCTTGCGAGCCATTTTAAGCCTAGCCGATTATCCCTTGTGAGACTCAAACCCTGCGCCTTGTGTTTGTAAGGCAAACACCTTAACCATTTATCCACCCTCCCATCCCTAAAACAGAGCTTCATCCAGTGCATGAGCTCCTCCAATATTGTATAATGCAATTGTGGCTGAAAAGCAAGGAAGGACTGAAGAAAACAATTTATTTGTGTTTAGGTTTACCAGGTCCATCTAGAGGTAAGACAATAAGGATTGAGCATTATGGTAAGTATATACTTTTGTATCCTGTATTGTCCCCTCCACTTGCCTTGACTTATGGAATGGAATCTTCAGCTACCTGGCTTCCTAGATACTATTAAGACAGGATACCCTTTAGTATGACAGATCCAAAGGAAGACCTGGACCTAGAAATCATATCAAATTTGTAGTGTATAATGAAGGTATGCATTGTTGGCTATATTGCCACAGCAAAATATTATCTATAGAGGAGTTTCTGAAGAAGGTCATGGAATTAGCAACTTACCTTACAGAATGGGTATTACATTTAGAGTCAACAAACGTATTGTTGATAGAGTAACTATGTATAATACACACTGACAGCCATCTGGACAAAGTGACTTTCAAAACCTTGAAGCCTAACTTAGCTGAAAAGGAGACAAAGAGTTGGTTATCTTTATAGAATTCTTTAGTGCAATACAGGTAAAAAATGAAGCTGTCTGTGAACATCCAAAATGTGGAATAGAAATTCTCCTTTGTTAGTATGAGGGGAAAGAAAACTTGCATGTGAGTACTGTGGTTCAGTGTTGATTCAGAGGTGGACTTGTGTACAAAAGAAGGATTCAGCCTCTTAGAGACACCATTTTTATGAAAAGAAAACAGATATGGAGACTTGAAGTAAAGAACATAACATCTTGTTATCCTTTTTGCTGACATAATACCAACTAAGGGCATTGTTTTCTGTAACAATTATTTTAAACAGCAGGAAGAAGCAGGCTCATAGGAAGCTTGAGTAAGGGTCTGTAAAACTAAATTAAACCATAATGGAGTGGGGTGTTTGATTGGGGTATAAGAAAAATGTTAATTTCAGAAAGGTCCTACAGACTGTTTGGGCAGCTAGGACAGTAGAGTTAAAACCATGTTGAAAATTGGATATGGCTACCATCTGAACTGTGATAGTGGAATAATTGGAGCAAGAATCATATAATGTTACAAGGAACTGTAAGACTGATGGACAAAGAGCTGAGAAGAGGTCTAGACCTTGATGAAATGCCCAAATTTAAAACCTCTTCTATTTACTTTTGTACGTTTTCCTAGTGGCATCTCTCTGTGAAGCCAAGAGGATCCAGACAACCCAATCATTGTTAGTTTGTTTATAAATGTGCCCTTTTAGTAAATCATGGATTAACATGGTCCTTGAACTGACTCCATCAAAAAATAATGAATTATTGTCTTTAACTGGAGTGTGAGGAGCCATGCAGTTAACTTCAGGGAGACAATGCCTGGAAGGATGTCACAAGGGATCCAGATGGAGATACTACCGCTATGGCTTATTCTTGAGCTGAGGCAAAAGCATTTGAAACCAGATTTGCATGAGCCAAAAGGGGCTATAAGGATGACAGAAGCCATGCACAATAAAACTTTCTGAAGGAATTTCTTCATAAGGGGATGAGGAGGGAAGCTGTAAAGGAAATCCAGATGGCCAAGGAGGGACCAGAGCATCCCTAGGTGTTTGTCCCTGTAGAGGGATAAGGGCAAAATACCTGCATTTGGTATTAGTTACAGAGGCAAAAAGGTTGCAGCAAGGCTGATCCAGTAACAAAATATTGTTTGTGCCACTGTCAGGTAGTGGGACTACTTATGAGGCATTAAGACGCAATATCTGAGCCTGTCAACTAAAAGCATATGTGTTGCAGTTAGAAAGCATTGTAAAGACAGTGCCACTGGCAAGCTCTCATGGCCTTTTGGCAGAATGGCAATAAACAGGCTCCTCCTTGCTTGTTTATGTACCACACTTACAGAGGTGTTGTCCATGTGGATTAAGATCACATGCTATGGAAGGAAGTCCTGTACATCCTGCGATTCCAACTCAGATAACCCTCATCTTCATTAACGTGATATGAAAATGACCCACTAGTTGTGACCATGTCCCTTCGATTACTTTCCACTCATAATAACCCCCACCCCAAAGAGGAGGCATTTGTGGTGACTGTGGTAGATGGAAGGGCCAAGAAAACTGTATTACCACCTTGAACTACATATAGCTAAATCGACTACAGCAGATGATGTTTACATATAATAGAGAGGAATATGGAAAAACTGAAAGGGTAAGAAGACTGAGTCCATTGAACACTGAGAAGCTGTCACTTGGTACCGAGCATGTAAGACTAGTGTTATGAAGGCTTCCATCATACCTAATGCTTTTATTACCAGAGAAGCAGGAAAGTAACTTGGAACAATATGTACATGTTGAGCTTGAGTGTTATAATCCCAGCTGTAATCAGACATGACAACATATTCTTTAGTAGAATGTGTTATAATCCTAACTAATTCCATGAAATAATATAGTCTCAGTAGTATGTGCTATAATCCTAAGTGTAATTCCATAAAATAATATATTCTCATTAGCATGTGCTATAACCCTTACTGTAACTCCATAAAATATTTTCAATATGATAGTATTATTCTAACTGTAATCAGATAAAATAATATATTCTCAATATTATGTGCTGTAACCCTAACTGTAATCAGATAAGATTGTATATTGTGAATAGTATGTGCTATAATCCTAACTATACACAGATAATGCTTTCTTACCCTGTAATTTTAACTTTAATCAGAGAAGAAAATATATTAACAGAAGCCAATGTTGAAACTGTAAATCAATATTTTGTATTACCTGACAAATTCTTCTAATAATTGCCATAGCATTTTTACTGTAAAATTACTTTGTTTATAAATGTGTCTTTGGCTAGGTCATTGCTAAAAATGATCATTAGACAAACCAACCAATTCAGTTAACAAATAAAAAAGCAAACATATGAAAATTAAGCAAAACATTCCACAATCTGGAAATCTACAAATTTACAGTATGTGTTACCATAACAATTACTGTTGAGGTTGAGGATAGCTGACCTAAATTTATTGTCAGGATGTTGTTTACTTAATTAAACCGAGTAGATATTGGGGTCTGTATACTAATTTATAAACTTCTGTCATCTCAGAAATCTGAACCTCATTTTGAAGAGTAAGACTGACTGTCTGTTATATGAGACCCAGATAGGAGTGGGACTTCTGAAAGGAAGGTGTCAATTAGGCTAAGGGGGGTGAAAGGCAACACTTCAAAACACAGAAGAACAACAAAAACATGAAAAATATTTCATTTAAGCAACTAAGTTTACCAGATTACAAACACACACACACACACACACACACACACACATATATATATATATATATATATATATATATATATATATATATATATATAGGCTTCTAGTTCTTTAGTATTTTTTTAATTTAAATTACAGTCTAACCGTTTGTGCTATTTCTTCTTTCTGTATTTCACTTTTCAAATGTTAATACTTTTTTTTTCTTTTTTCTTTGATACCTCTGCAGTCCAGTTCTCCTTACCAGATGTTCTCTTAAGTTATGATTGTATCTAGTCCATTAATCCACCTTCTGGTATTACTTTATGGTGTTACACACAACTAGTTGCCTGTTCTACTGCATTAAATGTTTTAACATCCAGTGCCAACTGTATTTTTATTTATTTTTTTTCTGGAAAAATTAACATTTATATTTTTTCCACAAAATTTTCACCAAGAGCCAAACAGCTGTCTTTTTTTTTCTATTATTTTCACTGAATAGCCATTACTAAATCTCACACTGTTTGCACCAAGTTTTGGGAGGGTGCTGTTTTGTGTAGATCTCAGTAACAGTCCCTTCTGTATATACAATAGATATTTCACAATTGTGGATCCTTTATTTGTAGTTTGGTCTTGTACCTCTGTCAGCCCTTTCAATGCCACAAGACAGGCTTTCAGTCAATTTTATTGTTTTGGGAATCCATGTAGACAGAATGGGTACACTATTGTTTCCTTTGAAATTCTCCAAAAATTCTCCACATGTTTTGATATTATTTCATCTCTCTCTGTTTTTTTTCTGAGTCCTCCATCAGCTCCGTTAGCTATGTATTTTGCTTTAAAATAAATTCTGTTTGATATTTCTCTTTCTTAAATTCCCAGCTATTTAATTTAACACAGTTTATATTTCTATGTTTATATCTGTGCATCATGCTTAGGTATTATACTGCCTTTTGTTTTATATAGTTTTGCTTTGTGTTGTCTATTTTATTCTCAAGTAATTCTATTGTAGTGCATGAGGTCTGTTGTCATACTCAAATGTCAATTAAATGACATCCTGGTTCAGCACTACTATATAGCGAAGGACCTGACGTTAACAGTGCTAAGAAAGGTGCTTAACAATTGTGTTATTTAACTGATATTTGAGGATAAATAACAGCAGCGGAACATGAAGTGAATTTATTTCAACTCTGTTTTCGTCTGCTCTCTACATTACATTCAGTAATAACAGATTTGGGAATCAGATGCTTTCCTCACACAGGGAAATCTTAAAGATGAAAAGTGATTCCCAAATGCATTGCAGCTTTCAAAGGCAGCACAACACTGGCCTTTTTTCCCTTATTTTGCTTAATTTTTCTGTAGCCACTAGTATGTGTAAAAGGTAAATCACCATGCACTTACAAGAATTCTGATTAGCTCTCTGTAACTTAAAATTATGTGTTCTTGACATGGAAGCCACGATTCACGTCTTGTGGTGAATTTCTTGGCATCCATGTCTTGAACACATAATAATCATGTTACAATCAGTGACCCAATCATAACCCTCTATTTTATTGTCACTTTCTTACATTGATATAAGCAGTTGTTGCACATATTTTTTTAAGCAGATTCTTCTTGTGACAGTTTACTTGAGCTCAATTTGTCAGGTAGTTTTCTGGGTTTCTTAACAAACTCACAGGAATGTTATTATTTTTAAATGATTTTTCTTCACTAAAATATTGTTTCAGTCAGGATATAACATTATTACTTCCTAGGCTTATTTAGTTCACTTCTATGAGGTATTCTGCTACTCCGTCATCATCATCATCATCATCCTGGCTACAGACCCCATTTCACACACATTTCAAAGGTGCTATTTAATGTTTTATAGGTAGAATACAAACTTTTCTTTTTCTTTACACCTTTACCTTTTCTTTGAGTTTATGTCAACTCAGACAAAGTATTTTTACAGACTGACATGTGTGAATTCTGCCAAACCCCATAAAAATTAAGAAAGATAAGATAGATAGACAGATAAATACATATATGAGCTCTCTCATTAATCAAAACTACCAAATGTCAACACCTGTTTTTGTCTATACACTTTGGTGAATAAAACAGGTGTCTGATGACTGTGTGAGACTGACAATCTCTGGGGTTGGGAAATATGCCCCTTACCATGGCACTGTGCAATCACAGAGTTAGTATATATAACTAGTAGGGGGTGTGACAGCTGCATATGGGAGAGGGTGCAAGGCTCTTGTCCCGCCTGCAAAAAATAGTAGTTTTGTTTTGCATGGTCTGAAGTTGTGCCTCGGAACATGCACATTAAGCACACACACACACACACACACACACACACACACACACACACACACACACACACACACACACACACACACACGCACACATGTTATAATAATGTGTGTGTCTGTATTTCTGAGTAGCATAGGTACACTCCGAAATTGGGGATAAACCTGTTAAGCATTACTCTAGCATGAGACTTGATCATAACAATTGTTACACAATCCTCTAAATGCTTGCTGCTATGATTTGGTCCCATGCTAAAGACTAACAAATGAGAGTGCCATTAGTTAAAACAGCTTAATTTCTGCCTGCTGCCTATGCCTATAAATTGTCCCTTGAGTTTGTCTTATATTTTTGCTGCTTCCCTCATATTTTGTGTTCTCCTGTTGTAAATCATGGAAGATTACAGTCAATCAAAAATGCCACAATTTAGAATATTTAAAAACTACATTCTTAGTTTTTATAATTTCTTCCCTTCAAAATTTTTACACAAATAATGTGAGGGGTGTGCTGCTGTCTGAAAGTGGTCGCCAAGTGCTTTTACTGGCTTTCATAGCAGGTAAATCACGTTGCTCCTTTTTTATTTATTGGTTGCAATATTTGGAACTAAAACTTCATGCACTACAAACAATTCTTGTGTTCTTGACATGGAGAGCTGACCCTAATCCTCTCTGTCTCTCTCTCTCTCTCTCTCTGTGTATATATATATATATATATATATATATATATATATATATATATATATATATATATATATATTCATGGATGCAAGTTAATAGTGTTTGTGCTATCACTGTGCATAGATATACATGTTTTAGTTATAATGGTTCACTAATTCAGGAAAGACCCATCTTTTTCATAAACTCTTCACTTTTGTACCCTGCTTTCTAGAACAGCTTAAGTTTGGATCCCTACATTAATAACTACATTACACTAATGTACACAGGTGATATTTTGTTTGTTTCTTTGGTATTTCATTTAGTATCTTAGTTTATTGTTTATCAGTGTATGCTATTTGTTTTGTACTGTTGCAAACATTTGCACTGATTTTAAAAACAACCCTGAATAGTAAACCTCCATTTTTGGAACATTAATGCATTTATCTTAATGTGATTAAAAATATGTCTGCTTCAGTAATTTAAGGTGTGTGTGTGTGTGTGTGTGTGTGTGTGTGTGTGTGTGTGTGTGTGTGTGTGTGTGTGTGTGTGTGCACGTATATATGTGCATGTTTATCTGCATTTTTCATGTTTTTTTCCTTAAATGGCTGTGCTATAAAGCCATGTAGTTAGGAAATACACTCTTAATTATTACTTCCAATAGTTTCACAGAACTAATCACATCTTTAATATGGGCCTTCATATAATATATTACTTTTTATTTGCAGCTGCTGTGAGAGGAATATGTAGCACTTGGGGCTATGGTCACTTCAAACAGTTCAGCAACAAAACATATGACTTCATAGGACACTGCAAGTACATACTTTCTGCAGACTGCTCAAGTTCAGATCCGTATTTCAGCATTCAGTTCAAACGTGATCGCTCAGGAAAAATTATCCAGATTGAAGTTGTGTTACCACTCGTCACTGTTCTGTATGAGAATTCCACTATTGTAGTCAGCAGTGAAGGGTAGGTTAGATTCTCTTTTCAAATGCATTTTATTATAATGACTCACTGTAAAAAGTCAGTGTAACTTGGTATTTGTATGTGGTAAGTGCATGCATCATACTCATACAACCTGTAAATAACTTGCCGTGGATACCTTTTAACCGACTACTCATACCTGACAGATAAACTCCATCTGCAAGCTTTAGAAAAATAGAATGTTGAAGTTACTGACAATAAGCACTTAGAAAGCGGAGCATATTATGTGTTAACATAATCTAACAAAGGAAAGTTATTTCAATATCCTAAGATTCTTATCAGTGTTGTTACTATATGCTGTTACATATTGTGAATGAAAAAATAAAAGAGTGGAAAAATGTAACAGGATACCTTCATTCTGAAAGGCATGTTGTTTTGAAGTTTAAAGGAATGTCTATTTGATAGCAAAACCTCGACACATAAGAAAATGGCTGCTTTACGTAGAAACAACTTTCAATGTTACTAGGAAGTGATTCAACAAATAATGAACTTCTTCTTCTAGACTTAATTCAGCAGAATATTATTCTTCCCTCCATAAGGCAGAACAACAGTGATGGATTAGCATCAGGAACCCAAATTTGTAAAAAGGGCACACAGGCTGAAATACCTCCATGTCCTTCTTTTCTCATCATTGTTAACTGGATTCCAGAAATATCTAAGTATTATTAGTCAGTTTCAAACCACTTCAAAGTTCATCTTCAACCCACAAATGTTACAACATCAGATGTCTTGATAATGGCTCCAAAAAAACTCAGGAAGGATCAGGACCAAAAGTATTACATTATGTAGGCTTTGGGATGCTTGTCCTTCCTTTGGCTGGAATGTCATCATTTACTTAGGTTATAAGCCCCTTTTAAAGAAGAACGTACTTATTATTCAGGGATAACATAATCTTATATTTTCTCTGTTTCTTGATGTTTTTGCTGTTTGCCATAGTTACACTGCAGCAAGTCTCCAAAACGCAGCGCTCCTGATTGATATTTATATACAGTATTTGTTGAAATGTGAAATGCAAACACATTGCTGTTTTTATGTTTTCTCTTTACTTTGATTTTTAAAGGAACATGCATTTGTTATTATTAACTGGAAATGCTCCCAGCATATTTCTGTTCCTGCAACAATACCTGTTGGAGCTATACTACATCTTGTTAAACATGTTTGTTTGTGTCTTTTCCTTTTTCTTTTCCTGGTCGCCAACCACAGAACAGAATTTTGGTTGTTGATTTTTTTATGCCGTTTGTTTTATGGCTCTGATACACAGCCTTGCAACTAAGGTACACCCATTCACCATGATGTCTACTACGAGAGAAGACGCCTAGCTGAGAAATCGACGACACAATGTCTTACTGTGGTGTATATAACGCTCAAGACATGTACTAAATAAAATATTTTATTTCAAGTTTGCTTCCCTTTACACCCAGTGCATGTGTGTGTGTGTGTGTGTGTGTGTGTGTGTGTGTGTGTGTGTGTGTGTGTCTGTGTGTGACCAAAGCTGAAGAATGTCATACACTGTCTAAGACAAAGATGACTTTACTGGAGTAGGATGGAGGCTATGTAGTCACAGGAAAATAGATCCCGAAGTGAAAACCAAACTATCATTGAAATTAACTCTTTTATTTCCTTTTTTGTAGCATAGTAAGCTTGCAAGCTGTCAACCCCCCACAAAAAAATGTTTACATTGGGGAGAGTCCTTAGGATGGGGACAGAGCAAAGAAAGAGAGTCCTTACAATATGTTGTGCCAATCTAATCCTTATACTGCAATGAAATGGCTCCAAGTTGCAACAGAAAGGAAAAGAAAATAAATACTGGGTCAGAAGGCTTACAGATTAAACTCCTTCTCAAACTCCTACCTAAAACTCGTTGCAAGAAAAAAAAATGACCCAGAGTAGAATTTAAGAGAAAAGTTTTGCTTGCTGGACTGATCTGTCTAATGAAATTACAGCTTTCTGTAGAGGACAGAGGATCCAATTGAAACAGCCTGGGTGAAGTATAAAGACTTCATCCCAGCTTAATACACACAGAGTCCTTAAACATAACAACAATAAACAGAATATTGAGACAGAGCCTACGTCATTGAAACAAAACCCACAATGAAATCAGAATTTTATTTTTATTTTATTTATTTTATTTATTTTACATTTGTTAACTGGGATAGTCCGACTGGATACATGTCCATTTAAAAGCTCCAAACCAGTACAACATTTTAATAAAGTCACAGATTCATTCACAAAAACTATTACTTATTCCATAATTATTGTTCAGGATGATCGAGAATAGACATGATAAAGAAATATGATGCCAGGTATGGTTTAAGTTTAGCTTTAAACTGATTTAAAAGTTTGTTCCAAGTTCTCCTGCAGAGTTGGTGAGGAGCAGAACTAGTAGGTTATAAGAAATTAGGTTTCAATGATGGGTCCTGAAAGGTGACCCACTAACAAACCTGGCGATATGATTGTAGCAGATGGAAAGTTTGTTCATGACAGTTTTACTAATATTGTGAAGTAGAGGAGAGAAGGTGAGTTTGGGCAATGGCAGTTTTGGCTTGGGGGGTCAAAACCTTTTATTCTATATAACGAGCCTAATTTCTTATTGATGGTTTTGATCATTTGGTTTACATGTATATCAAATTTTAGGTTGTTGTCAATAATTAGTAATTTAGTAGAGAGGTCCAGTGAGATTATGGTCCCATCCTTGGAATGGATTGTAGGTAGAAACAGCAGCATTTTAGTTTTTGGCATTAAGTATCAGGCTGGAGAGCCAGTTTTCTATTTTGCTAAAAGTGGTCTGGGTTGTTAATTGTAGCTCTGTGAGGGTTGTGCCAGAGCAGATCAGCGTGGAGTCGTCTGCATATTGACTACAACTGGCGTTAGGTATGACTGTATTTAAGTCATTGATGAAGATGGAAAATAACAGTGGTCCTAAAATGGATCCTTGTGGGACTCTCAGAGTATTGGGTAAAACTGCCTGTTTTCTACCATTTAGATAGGAACTAAACCATTGAAGGTCTATAGTATTCAGACAGAGTGATTGCAGAGTGTTAATTAGAAGTTTGTGGTCCACCATATCGAAGGCTTTGGACAGATCCAAGAATAGTGCAGAGGAAATATTGTTATTATTACGATAGGTGTTTATGGTATTAGAGAAGACAAGTAGGGCTGAGGTAGTACTGTGGAGAGGTCTGAAACCATGTTGAGTGTCAGCCAATAGGTGGTTGATGAGTAGGTGTTGCATAAGCTGTTTCTGAACACATTTTTCCATTATCTTTGATAGAGGAAAGTATTGATATAGGCCTGTAATTAGAGAGCTCTGTGGAAGTGCCACCTTTGTGGAGAGGTATTACATAGGATACCTTCCAGATATCAGGAATTTTGGCCTCTGCTAATGAACGATTGATAAGTAGTGACACAGGGTAGGCAATGGCCTCAGCTGATTTTGCAAGTATTCAGCTGGAAGTTGGTCAGCTGAGAGTGTGGTGGGTTTTAGTTTTCTGATTAATTTGTAGATAAATGAAGTAGCTACAGGTTGAAAGGTAAATGAGGGAGATTTTTATAGGTGGGAGTATCTTGGCTGTAGGAGCTGAGTGGCAGTTGATTAGAAAGGGTTTGGATTGTCTCGGTGAAGAAACGGTTAAAGCTGTTGGAGACTACATCCGAGGGTTTATCGATGAGTGTGGCTGGGACAGGGACCAGGGTGAAGAAGATTGTTTAATCCAGCCCAGAATTTTTGTAGACAGTTTTGATGTTCTGTCTGCAATTTACAATAGTATTGTTTTTTGTCAAGTAAGATTTGTCTTTTGGTTTCATTCCTAAGTTGTCTGTAGTTAATTTGGTCAAGAGGGAGTTTAGTGGTTCGCCATACAGACCAAGCTTTATTTCTAAGATTAATTTTGAGCCTGGTCTCTTTAGAAAGCCAAGGAACATCTACTGTCTTAGTTTTCTTTGAACGAATGGGAGCATGAAGATTAAGAATTTCTAGGAATTTTTTGTTAAAGTACTGCACTGCTTCATCTAGGGGTAGATGTTTTAGTATTGCCCAGTTGCAAGAATTTAATTCTAGTTGAAATTATTTCTTTTTATTTCTGACAGATCTTAATATAGGTTGCTTTGGAATGATTATTTTGTGCTTAATTATGTAGGTGAGATGGTGGTCACTTAGGCTATCAGGGAGGGTACCAGATGTATATAGGTTAGGATGACTATTAAGTATACTCTCTTTTTGGTTAGATTTGCCTATCCTGGTAGGAGTGTTAATAATTTGCGTGAAAGAGTGTAGGTTAATATGGGCGGAAGGAGCTACTGAGGAACAGGTAGTCCAATCTATATTAAAGTCTCCGAGAACTAAGGTTTCTTGAGGGAAGTGGCTTGATCTCCAGTGAAGGGTGGCTTCAAGAGTATCTATGTTATTACCTGGGGGAATATAAACACAGATTATGTAGATAAATTTATTAATGTTAATTTGTAGTTTGGAAGTAAGGATTTCTGCATTGTTAATCTGAGGTGGTTGTATGACATCTATGGATACGGTTAGATCGGATTTATAGAGTATGGCTACCCCACCCCCTTTTCTGGAGATTCGGTCTCTCCTAAGTATATTGTACCCTGGGATTAGGATTTCATTATCAGTAGTGGTAGGTTTTAACCATGTTTCAGTTAGGCACAAGATCTCTGGGGAGAGGTCAGCCATGAGTGCATGAAGTTCCTGTACCTTGTTGTTGATGCTTCTAATGTTCAGATGACAAGTAAAAAGAGAATTTATAGGGCGAGTGATAATAGGGTTGGAACTAGGGTCCATGAGAAGGGAAGAATGCAAGTCAGTGTTGGCTGGGCCAGGGTTGGGGTGTATGTCCCCATGTGGTAGTAGATTAAGTCTAAGTTTGGAGATAAGTTTCAGGAATTTATCTACAATTTTGTGAATATACTTCAGTTTGGGGCTAATATTTTTGGAGGTATTTGGATGTGGAAGCAGCGAGTAATAAGTTGTGTTCACCCAAGTACCATGAATATGATAAAAGTTTAGAAGATTGGTTTCAAAAGTGTTGGTCTCAGCCGAAGAAATTGAGAACCCTAAAAGAGTTTGGGTTTCATACAAGGTTGTAAGATAAGAGGTTGCTAGTAACGGTGCTAGAATAAAGTACCACATCTCTATGGATTTATGGAAATGGGACCCTAAAAATGCACTTACAGGTGATATGGAGAGAATGGGTAGCTATGATGTAAGAGAGTGGAAGAGAGGGCGGGTGTGGGTGGGTGCAAGATGAGGAATAGCAAGAGATTGGGTGAGGGGATTGATTAGTAAGCAGAGGTGATTGGAGCAAGTGCTAGTGGGTAAGTTTTTTTGGATATAAATGTAGAGGTAGTGGGGGCGGGTGGGATATGGGGGCAGGGAGGGGCTAATGCAGTCCTCGACTGTTACTATATAATCTCCACTGGGTATGTAGCCTCGTTATATTAGTTTGTGGAAAGTTCCAATTTTTAAGTATTTTCCAGTGATTTTAGGAACTATGACACTGAAAGTGTAAGACTTCCCAGAAAAGTATCTGTGGAGGAAGTATTTGTGAGGGATATAGCAGTTGCAGTAGCGACCTTAATATAACTCTAAGTATAATCACTAATCTTAAATACGTTACAGATAGAGACAACACTCTTGAAATTAGTTCTACCCTGATCTAACTCTACACTGCCGTCGCAAGGCTAAGTAAGTACATATCCAGCAGAAACAGCCAAGTAACTTTTCAGAGAGAAGATTGTTAACTGCGTAATGTTTTATGTAACATAGATCAACGTTCAACTGTATGGGCTGACCCTGAGGCTCACTATTAGCTTGTTAACAAAATCAAAATGTAGCTAAGCAAGCAGTTGTGAAATGAGTAAAAATGCTAGTACAGAGAGCAGCAGGTTTATAGATGTATAGCTAGTTCAGCAAATAATAAGTCACAGGATACAGCAGACTTTTCTAGGCAAAGTTATACAAAATAAATGAAGAAAAACAGTGATTTAGTCTAGTTACAGCTGATTACAACATACCAAGTTGGGTGGGGATGCTACCTATAGGATCCAGGTGCTCCGCAGGTTTAAAAATGGCGGGTTTCTGTAGGATTATTTGAAACCTCGCTTGTGGGGGAGGAGTTAATGTATCTAAAGCAGTCCTCAACTGTTACTATAGCATATAATCTCCACTGGGTATGTATATAATTTTGTGGAAAGTTCCAATTTTTAAGTATTTTCCAGTGATTTTAGGAACTATGACACTGAAAGTGTAAGACTTCCCAGAAAAGTATCTGTGGAGGAATTTCAATCCTTAATACTGAGGTGCAGCTGCCAGATAAAGTATTTAAAACTATTTGACCACCTTATCACAAATAGTGAAGAGCAGCAGAAGTTTCAGCAGGGGGTGGATTATTCCTTCCTATTCAAGGTACATATGGGGGCTTGGTCTCGAGGGAGCCACCTAGGAGGAAAAGAGGGAGGCCAGGAGGAAAATTAGGAAGCAGAAATAAAAAATAACATAGTTCTGTACTGTCACCAAGACATATTTTTACTCAGAAAATAACCACAATTTACTGCCAAAAACCAGGTAGCAGAATAAGCATAGAACACTGCTTCTAACTCTAAGTATAGTCGCTAGAATTACTTATGCTAGCAGTTGCAGTAGCGACCTTAAAATAACCCTAATTATAATCACTAATCTTAAATACGTTACAGATAGAGACAACACTCTTGAAATTAGTTCTACCCTGATCTAACTCTACACTGCCGTCGCGAGGCTAAGGAAGTACATATCCAGCAGAAACGGCCAAGTAACTTTTCAGAGAGAAGATTGTTAACTGCGTAATGTTTTATGTAACATAGATCAACGTTCAACTGTATGGGCAGACCCTGAGGCTCACTATTAGCTTGTTAACAAAATCACAATGTAGCTAAGCAAGCAGTCGTAAAAATGCTAGTACAACGAGCAGCAGGTTTATAGCGATACTATCGCAACAGCGATGTATAGCTAGTTCAGCAAATAATAAGTCACAGGATACAGCAGACTTTTCTAGGCAAAGTTATACAAAATAAATGAAGAAAAAACAGTGATTTAGTCTAGTTACAGCTGATTACAACATACCAAGTTGGGTGGGGATGCTACCTATAGGATCCAGGTACTCCACAGGTTTAAAAATGGCGGGTTTCTGTAGGATTATTTGAAACCTCGCTTGTAGGGGAGGAGTTCATGTATTCAGCAGTAGCGGGGCTAAAGCAGTCCTCAACTGTTACTATAGCATATAATCTCCACTGGGTATGTAGCCTCGTGATATAATTTTGAGGAAAAGTCCAATTTGTAAGCATTTTCCAGTGATTTTGGGGACTATGACACTGAATGTGTAAGGCTTCCCAGGAAAGTATCTTTGGAGGAATTTCCAATTTAGCGTGTTTCCGGGCGGGAATCCTTAATACTGAGGTAGCCGTGGATCCTATGCAGCAGCTCCCAGATAAAGTATTATTTAAAACTATTTGACCACCTTATCACAAATAGTGAAGAGCAGCAGGTTTCAGCAGGGGTGGATTATTCCTTCCTATTCAAGGTACATATGGGGGTTTGGTCTCGAGGGAGCCACCTAGGAGGAAAAGAGGGAGGCCAGGAGGAAAATTAGGAAGCAGAAATAAAAAATAACATAGTTCTGTACTGTCACCAAGACTAAGTAATGGACATATTTTTACTCAGAAAAAAATCACAATTTACTGCCAAAAACCAGATAGCAGAATAAACATAGAATACTGCTTCTAACTCTAAATATAGTCGCTAGTATTAATTATGATAGCAGTTGCAGTAGCGACCTTAATATAACTCTAAGTATAATCACTAGTCTTAAATACGTTACAGATAGAGACAACACTCTTGAAATTAGCTCTACCCTGATCTAACTCTACACTGCAGGCTAAGTAAGTACATATCCAGCAGAACCAAGTAACTTTTCAGAGAGAAGATTGTTAAAATGTTTTATGTAACATAGATCAACGTTCAACTGTATGGGCAGACCCTGAGGCTCACTATTAGCTTGTTAACAAAATCACAATGTAGCTAAGCAAGCAGTCATGAAACGAGTAAAAATGCTAGTACAACGAGCAGCAGGTTTATAGCGATACTATCGCAACAGCGATGTATAGCTAGTTCAGCAAATAATAAGTCACAGGATACAGCAGACTTTTCTAGGCAAAGTTATACAAAATAAATGAAGAAAAAAACAGTGATTTAGTCTAGTTACAGCTGATTACAACATACCAAGTTGGGTGGTGATGCTACCTATAGGATCCAGGTACTCCACAGGTTTAAAAATGGCGGGTTTCTGTAGGATTATTTGAAACCAGGAGTTCATGTATTCAGCAGTAGCGGGGCTAAAGCAGTCCTCAACTGTTACTATAGCATATAATCTCCACTGGGTATGTAGCCTCGTGATATAATTTTGAGGAAAAGTCCAATTTGTAAGTATTTTCCAGTGATTTTGGGGACTATGACACTGAATGTGTAAGGCTTCCCAGGAAAGTATCTTTGGAGGAATTTCCAATTTAGCGTGTTTCCGGGCGGGAATCCTTAATACTGAGGTAGCCGTGGATCCTATGCAGCAGCTCCCAGATAAAGTATTATTTAAAACTATTTGACCACCTTATCACAAATAGTGAAGAGCAGCAGCTTCGCTCAAGTTTCAGCAGGGGGTGGATTATTCCTTCCTATTCAAGGTACATATGGGGGTTTGGTCTCGAGGGAGCCACCTAGGAGGAAAAGAGGGAGGCCAGGAGGAAAATTAGGAAGCAGAAATAAAAAATAACATAGTTCTGTACTGTCACCAAGACATATTTTTACTCAGAAAATAACCACAATTTACTGCCAAAAACCAGGTAGCAGAATAAGCATAGAACACTGCTTCTAACTCAGAATTACTTATGCTAGCAGTTGCAGTAGCAAAATAACCCTAATTATAATCACTAATCTTAAATACGTTACAGATAGAGACAACACTCTTGAAATTAGTTCTACCCTGATCTAACTCTACACTGCCGTCGCAAGGCTAAGTAAGTACATATCCAGCAGAAACGGCCAAGTAACTTTTCAGAGAGAAGATTGTTAACTGCGTAATGTTTTATGTAACATAGATCAACGTTCAACTGTATGGGCAGACCCTGAGGCTCACTATTAGCTTGTTAACAAAATCACAATGTAGCTAAGCAAGCAGTCGTGAAACGAGTAAAAATGCTAGTACAGAGAGCAGCAGGTTTATAGCGATACTATCGCAACAGCGATGTATAGCTAGTTCAGCAAATAATAAGTCACAGGATACATCAGACTTTTCTAGGCAAAGTTATACAAAATAAATGAAGAAAAACAGTGATTTAGTCTAGTTACAGCTGATTACAACATACCAAGTTGGGTGGGGATGCTACCTATAGGATCCAGGTACTCCACAGGTTTAAAAATGGCGGGTTTCTGTAGGATTATTTGAAACCTCGCTTGTGGGGGAGGAGTTCATGTATTCAGCAGTAGCGGGGCTAAAGCAGTCCTCAACTGTTACTATAGCATATAATCTCCACTGGGTATGTAGCCTCGTGATATAATTTTGAGGAAAAGTCCAATTTGTAAGTATTTTCCAGTGATTTTGGGGACTATGACACTGAATGTGTAAGGCTTCCCAGGAAAGTATCTGTGGAGGAATTTCCAATTTAGCGTGTTTCCAGGGGGGAATCCTTAATACTGAGGTAGCCGTGGATCCTATGCAGCAGCTGCCAGATAAAATTATTTAGAACTATTTGACCACCTCATCTCAAACAGTGAAGAGCAGCAGCTTCGCTCTAGTTTCAGCAGGAGGTGGATTATTTCTTCCTATTCAAGGTACATATGGGGGCTTGGTCTCAAGGGAGCCACCTAGGAGGAAAAGAGGGAGGCCAGGAGGAAAATTAGGAAGCAGAAATAAAAAATAACATAGTTCTGTACTGTCACCAAGACTAAGTAATGGACATATTTTTACTCAGAAAAAAATCACAATTTACTGCCAAAAACCAGATAGCAGAATAAACATAGAATACTGCTTCTAACTCTAAATATAGTCGCTAGTATTAATTATGATAGCAGTTGCAAAAATAACTCTAAGTATAATCACTAGTCTTAAATACGTTACAGATAGAGACAACACTCTTGAAATTAGCTCTACCCTGATCTAACTCTACACTGCCGTCGCAAGGCTAAATAAGTACATATCCAGCAGAAACGGCCAAGTAACTTTTCAGAGAGAGGATTTCTAACTGCGTAATATTTATGTAACAGAGATCAGCATTCAACTGTAGGGGCAGTCCCTAAGGCTCACTATTAACTTGTTAACAAAATCACAATGTATCTAAGCAAGCAGTCGTGGAACGAGTTAAAAAATGCTAGTACAGAGTGCAGCAAGTTTATAGCGAAACTATCGCAACAGCGATGTATATCTAGCTCAGCAAATAGGAAGTCACAGGATACATCAAACTGTTGTAGGCATAGTTATACAAAATAAATGAAGAAAAACAGTGATTTAGTCTTGTTACAACAGATTACAACATACCAAATTTGGTGGGGATGCTACCTATAGGATCCAGGTGCTCCGCAGGTTTAAAAATGGCGGGTTTCTGTAGGATTATTTGAAACCTCGCTTGTGGGGGAGGAGTTAATGTATTTAGCAGTAGCGGGGCTAAAGCAGTCCTCAACTGTTACTATAGCATATAATCTCCACTGGGTATGTAGCCTCATGATATAATTTTGAGGAAAAGTCCAATTTGTAAGTATTTTCCAGTGATTTTGGGGACTATGACACTGAATGTGTAAGACTTCCCAGAAAAGTATCTGTGGAGGAATTTCCAATTAATACTGAGGTAGCCGTGGATCCTATGCAGCAGCTGCCAGATAAAGTATTTAAAACTATTTGACAACCTTATCACAAACAGTGAAGAGCAGCAGCTTCGCTCAAGTTTCAGCAGGGGGTGGAATATTCCTTCCTATTCAAGGTACATATGGGGGCTTGGTCTCGAGGCCAGGAGGAAAATTAGGAAGCAGAAATAAAAAATAACATAGTTCTGTACTGTCACCAAGACATATTTTTACTCAGAAAATAACCACAATTTACTGCCAAAAACCAGGTAGCAGAATAAGCATAGAACACTGCTTCTAACTCTAAGTATAATTATAATCACTAGTCTTAAATACGTTACAGATAGAGACAACACTCTTGAAATTAGCTCTACCCTGATCTAACTCTACACTGCCATATCCAGCAGAAACAGCCAAGTAACTTTTCAGCGAGAAGATTGTTAAAATGTTTTATGTAACATAGATCAACGCTCAACTGTATGGGCAGACCCTGAGGCTCACTATTAGCTTGTTAACAAAATCACAATGTAGCTAAGCAAGCAGTCGTGAGACGAGTAAAAATGCTAGTACAGAGAGCAGCAGGTTTATAGCGATACTATTGTATAGCTAGTTCAGCAAATAATAAGTCACAGGATACATCACACTTTTCTAGGCAAAATTATACAAAATAAATGAAGAAAAACAGTGATTTAGTCTAGTTACAGCTGATTACAACATACCAAGTTGGGTGGGGATGCTACCTATAGGATCCAGGTACTCCACAGGTTTAAAAATGGCGGGTTTCTGTAGGATTATTTGAAACCTCGCTTGTGGGGGAGGAGTTCATGTATTCAGCAGTAGCGGGGTTAAAGTAGTCCTCAACTGTTACTATAGCGTATAATCTCCTCTGGGTATGTAGCCTCGTGATATAATTTTGAGGAAAAGTCCAATTTGTAAGTATTTTCCAGTGATTTTGGGGACTATGACACTGAATGTGTAAGGCTTCCCAGGAAAGTATCTGTGGAGGAATTTCCAATTTAGCGTGTTTCCAGGGATCCTATGCAGCAACTGCCAGATAAAGTATTTAAAACTATTTGACCACCTTATCACAAATAGTGAAGAGCAGCCAAGTTTCAGCAGGGGGTGGATTATTCCTTCCTATTCAAGGTACATATGGGGGCTTGGTCTCGAGGGAGCCACCTAGGAGGAAAAGAGGGAGGCCAGGAGGAAAATTAGGAAGCAGAAATAAAAAATAACATAGTTCTGTACTGTCACCAAGATATATTTTTACTCAGAAAATAACCACAATTTACTGCCAAAAACCAGGTAGCAGAATAAGCATAGAACATTCTAACTCTAAGTATAGTCGCTAGAATTACTTATGCTAGCAGTTGCAGTAGCGACCTTAAAATAACCCTAATTATAATCACTAATTTTAAATACGTTACAGATAGAGACAACACTCTTGAAATTAGTTCTACCCTGATCTAACTCTACACTGCCCATATCCAGCAGAAACGGCCAAGTAACTTTTCAGAGAGAAGATTGTTAAAATGTTTTATGTAACATAGATCAACGTTCAACTGTATGGGCAGACCCGAGGCTCACTATTAGCTTGTTAACAAAATCACAATGCTAGTTCAGAAAATAATAAGTCACAGGATACATCAGACTTTTCTAGGCAAAGTTATACAAACTAAATGAAGAAAAACTGTGATTTAGTCAAGTTACAGCTGATTACAACATACCAAGTTGGGTGGGGATGCTACCTATAGGATCCATGTACTTTTCTGTAGGATTATTTGAAACCTTGCTTGTGGGGGAGGAGTTCATGTATTCAGCACTGTTACTATAGCATATAATCTCCACTGGGTATGTAGCGATAAAATTTTGTGGAAAATTCCAATTTTTACGTATTTTCCAGTGATTTTGGGAACTATGACACTGAAAGTGTAAGACTTCCCAGAAAAGTATCTGTGGAGGAATCCCTAATACTGAGGTAGCCGTGGATCCTATACAGCAGCTGCCAGATAAAATTATTTAGAACTATTTGACCACCTTATCTCAAACAGTGAAGAGCAGCAGCTTCGCTCTAGTTTCAGCAGGAGGTGGATTATTTCTTCCTATTCAAGGTACATATGGGGGCTTGGTCTCAAGGGAGCCACCTTATCACAAATAGTGAAGAGCACAAGTTTCAGCAGGAGGTGGATTATTTCTTCCTATTCAAGGTACATATGGGGGCTTGGTCTCAAGGGAGCCACCTTATCTCAAACAGTGAAGAGCAGCAGCTTCGCTCTAGTTTCAGCAGGAGGTGGATTATTTCTTCCTATTCAAGGTACATATGGGGAGCCACCAAGTTGGGTGGGGATGCTACCTATAGGATCCAGGTACTCCACAGGTTTAAAAATATGGAGATATGGATGAGGTCAGCCAACCCCCAAATTAGTAGCTACAGAGAAGAAGGCTAATTAGCTGCAAGGCAAAGGGGTGGACGAGGGGGCAGAAGAAGAAGGAAGCTGGATAAAAAAATGGCTCACCATAGAATGTAAACACATGAATACAACTAAGCCAGGGAATTGCACTGCAGGACCTACAAAGAGAGAAAAAGGATAACAAGAAAAAAGCTAAAGTACAGCAGGAACAGCCCAATGCAATCAGCAGAGAGAAAGAACAGTGGCACAGAACAGGAAGAACAGGTGAGAATAAATAAAGAAGCAGATTTAGCTGGTCTAGCTGGTTGGGTGAAGAGGACTGCAGCAAAGAAAGAATTATCAAGAGCAATACAGGAACAGAATCCAATTACCCTATAGAACTATACAACAAAAGCACCAGGTGGACACCTGACCTCCATGAAAGGAAAGGAAAGAGGATGTGGCATTAAAACATAGTTTTACCAGGGGAAGGAAGCAAAGTCCCATGCTAATCAAACCTGGAGGAAGAAAAGATAGTCAGTTATGTGCCAAGCACAGAGCCAGATCATAGTCAAATGGGACTCCAGGCAGGGTAATGGATATGGGCCCCCCTACACATACACACACACAGCAGCCCCCCCCCTCCCCCTGCAGCAATTCCAGTGTCCCATTACTTGGCTACTTTTCCACAGTTATTATAAACACTCTTCAAGCTTGTTATTGATAATACTAATTTTCTTCTTTACTTCTACAGTGATTACAGATATTTGGATTTAATTTAAAACTTTTATTTTCAAATTTTATACCACAAACACTGGTAGACATTTGGTAAACAAACCAAAACAGTCTCACAATGAAAACAGACTTAGCATTAACAGCAAATGTCTCTGCCTTTGAAACTCACATTCATTGAAATGGCATTGAAACCCACATTCAAATTAAATGCATCTGACTAGTGGCAGATAAAGTTTACCTTTGGGTTATTTTCAAGCCATAGGCCCCTTGCACACACAGGATCATGCAGACATGCATGTGTTCTTTGATCCACCTTCCTGATTGTATTAAATTATATTCCTTGTATAATAAAATACCACTTGTTAGAGTGTGTTTTAAATTTATAGTTTTGATCATTTTTCCAGTAAACAATGAAAAAATGCATGAACCACTAATGACAAAACTGCCTATTTCAAAAAGTTTCAGTGATAAAAGACCACTGAATTTTTGCTGAAGTAAAAGTCATGTGAATAATTCCACATTAAAAAGAAATGTAACTAATGAAGAAGTTGCTGCTAGCAAACAAACATCTTTATATTTCAGTGTTTCACCTACAAATTCAGCATCTCCTGCCCTTGAAGAATAAATTGCTTAGGTTGCATTAAAAAATAATAAGCTGGTAATACTTTAATAGGGAATGGATGGCAAATTGACAAAAGATTCAATGTTACTAGGCATCTATTCTAAAGTAGGTCACACTCAGTAATGCAGCACCCCACCCCTACTTAAAGCACAACTGGGTATTAGCAATCTATCTACATGGGGTGGGAGTAGAACCCATAGCTTTCTGCGTAAAAGGCAAATATATTACCTATTGTGCAACTAACACTTCTTTCAAATCCTGCAGCACAAACATTTGATAACCATTTGCTAAACAAAACAGTTCTGCATTGAAAATAAACTTGGCATGAGCATCATAACTCTCGACCTCTTAGAGCAAGAAATCTGGACAAAGCCATAATTAATGGGGGGACAAAGGCTCAAACATAGGGACAAGTTTTAAAAGTTGCTCTTACAGACTGAGAAAGTTTATCACAGGATTTGCATTAGTGCGAATTTTCAAATAAATCTGTAACTCAAATATCTGTCATTATTTTCTGGCTTCAGTCCTCAATAATTTATCAATAATTTGCCAGAAAACCAAGATTTAACAAGAACAGACGAAAATATGAGGAAAAATTTGGACAGTTGAGAGGCATGATGAGGAGCAATAAACCTATTTTCCCTTGAAGCTCATAATTCCTTGAAAATGCATTAAAGCTCACAATTCCTTGAAAATGTATTGAAACTTGATTCCTTGAAAATGTACTTTTTGTAGTATGGTAGTTGGTGTAGAGGATTCAGGCCTTTGTCTCCTGTAACTAGGGTACAGGGTTTGAGCATGAGTAAATTACCTAACCTGCTAGCCGCCTAGTGCTGTAATTGGGTCTGAACAAGCAGACAAACCTGAGAAATGATATAGTACAGAAGAACCTGTGAAAGCAAGTTTCTTCGTGTTTTTTAAATATTAGTTATATTACACTTAAAGGCAATGTTCTTGTTTTACTATTTTTTCTTTTTTCACATTACTTAACTCAGTTGATAAAATGTGTATGCATTTTTGGTTTACTGCTGAGGCCATCAAATATTTCCCTGTCACTGTCTTGTGTTCTGATTTAAGTGAACTATGTCAGGACAAATACATCCATCTAAAAATGGTATATAAGGGACCTCTTTAAGGGGGCTTGGAATTAGTCAGCAGAATTGGCAAAGTAAGTTCCATATCATGAGAGCAAAGTGAACTCCAGAGCCTGAGAGCAAGGCATATGAAAGATGATCATCTACTAGACATTTCAAATCACAATGTGTGACCAGCAGCAATACCTTCAGGGGAGTGTAGAAGACAGAAGCAGCCGTTTGAGATAAGTAGATCCAAGCTAAAAAGGACTTGATAGGTCAGATTTTTTATCATCATTATCATTAACATCATCATCATCATCAAACTCCTCTTTCCCATTTTCTGCCACTCTCCGACCTTCTTCAAGAGGCCTTCCTGACTGCTGCAGGTCTTTTCACCCACAATCCATCCACGTCTTTGCTAGATGCCCATATTTTCTGTTGCCTTCTTCCTTTCTGTCCAAAGTCTTCTTCACCAGATTATCTTCTGCTTTCCTGCACATGTGTCCGAACCACCGTACTCTGTTCTATTTGGCCTTCTGTAGAAATGGAGCTACTTGGGATTCTGCTCTAATGTCCTAATTTCTTTGTCTGTCCTACAGTGTGCTTCCAGACAATTGTTTCAGTCACTTCATTTTCATCACCTCTAGCTTACTCAACTGCTCTCCCTTCACTGCCCAGTTTCTGTACCATACAGTAGTACTGGTTGTTCCACTGTTTTGTACATATTTCTTTTCTGCTTCTTTGGCTTTCTTCTGTCACACACTATCTCTGACACTCTGTGCCAGTGGGTTAAAGCCCCTCTGATTCTAGCTTTGACCTCCTCATTCAGACTTTCCCTCTCCTCACCCCTTCCAGACACAAGAAGCTGTTAAGCTGTTCCACTGTCATCCCTTCTATCTCTAATCTCAGTTTCTTCTGATTACCTTATTTGCTGCCATTATAATTTTCTTACCTGTATTCATAGGTTCATAGGTAGGTACTAGGCTATTGGCCAGCCAAAAAGGTACCCTGGCTTTTGCCACCCAAGAAAATTATATAGGTTCATACTTATGCAAAGGAGAAAGTACAGAACCTAGATATTTTTGAAAGGCATGAAAAATAAACATGGATATGGGAAAGAAAGAGATCTGTTTTGTTGCGGTATAGGTTCATAGGTAGGTACTAGGCTATTGGCCCTAGAGCCCTAAGATTCATTAGTCTACTGAAATATGACTGTATCAGTAAAAACTGACCACTACACTTGCTGGTGTATTCAGATTCATTAGTCTACTGAAATATGACTGTATCAGTAACAACTGACCAATACACTTCTGGACCTGCTGCATATGTTCCAGGTCAGAATTTCAGAACAAAAAATAAAGCACATGATAGTGGTAAAAACACATGTAGACATTAATGCATGAATCATATAGTAAGGAGATCAGTTAGAGGGATTAAATAAAGGGGAATAGAATGACCTCATTATAGCTGGTGCTTGATCATGAAATATCAGTATATTTTCAGTCACAATGTGGCAGGCCTGATCAGTTAACACGAACTCCAGATGAATTCCATCACAAAATAATAGAGAGGAAGGTATAAAAATAATGAAGGTCTTACTGCTGGGCTCCTATCAAATGATCAAATGGACGGATTGTTGAAAGTCATATGATCAAAACCACATGATCGAAAATTCAGTCCATCGAACCATTCTGACTGAGATTGTGTTAAGCAGGGATCAGGAAATTTGCCCTTTTCTCCACTGTAGTGTGATCTTGGAGCTGGTATAAATAATTAGCAGGGGGTGTGATGGGGTGCAGGGGGGCTTGCCCCACTACAAAAGCATTTTTTATGTTGTATGTGGGGATTTCTTTTTGATGTACTGGTTGTTTGATCCTATGGTTTTGATCATATGACTTTCAACAATCTGTGCTTTCAATGGTTTGTCATGTTTACCTGCATTGGCATGGCATCACTTTTTGCTGAATTTGGTTTCAAGTCAGCTATGCCTCAGGGACTTAAAGATAGTATCTAGGCTGCCTTCATATGTGGTAAAGTGCAACATTTGAGAAAAGGAGAGGTGAAATTTATTCTATCAGCATGTAAGTCATCTTTCTGTAGTAGCAAGTATATAGTGCACAACAAAGGAGCCTGTATCGATCGCAGCTATACACTGTAGCTCCATGGAATTATAGAAAAATAAATACCAGAAAAGGCACAAAAAGAGCTCCCAGAAGAATAATACACAAACAATCAGAGTACTACAAAAGTGATTCTGAAATATTAGGTGCTCAATCAATATTCTGTTATTTACCCTGCTTCGCAGAGATAACAAATGACCAAGACAGAGCAACATCTTCTAACACATTTTCAAACTCCCTACCTTATTTCATATACTTTTCATGCTGCACCCACTACCATCTTCTTTTTACCCTCTTTTAAATTCTGTTCCTTTCATTTCTCTGCCATTTGTTGTCTCTTCTGCTTTTGCCATCATCAACTTAGTCTGCCCATCTCTTCATCCCACTTCACTTTATAGGCCAATCATTTAACTATGCCTCTCTAGTCTCGATTTTAGCAGGGTGCTTCCCTTCTGAAAAAGAGATGGAATCTGTCTTTGACATAAGAGTTCTGCATACACCAACACTGCCAGTCTCCTACCTTTTAATAGTCCTGGTCCCTCATCTCCTCCTCTTAGTATCACAGTCCCATTGAAGTAGCTTTCTTTGGATACACATACTTGTATATGCAGATATACATATGTGTGTGTGTCTGTGTATATCGAGAGAGAGAGAGAGAGAGAGATCTAGATATATAAATACGTTTAACTCATATTATTAGATGCTTGTATGTATTAACACAAGCAAGGGCTAAATGATGAAAATCTGTTTATCAAATGACCTATGTTTTACTGTTAGCCCTGAAGTACCTGCCCATCTCTGTTGAGTGTCTGACCCTTTTCTCTATGTGTCCAAAGACCCAGGAACCACCATTTCTTCTGGAAGTGCAGCTCAGAACCTATCATCTCTTAATAAAATAGTATTTTCTTTAGTCAGTCTTGAACCTTACCTAGTGAAGGTTGTAACTCATGCCTCTCTTCCTCATTGTCACACCTCTACATCTCTAACTCCACCAAGCTTTCCCCTGAAAGTTTAGCGTTAATACTGAGTTTCCTTTTCCTCTCATCTGTTCCCTATTCACCTGTCCTCTCTCATCTCTTCCCTTTTTATTTTTCCTATTCTATCTAGCATGCTTTTTGAGTCTTTTCATATTGAGCCCTTCCCCCCATTTCCCACTGAATTTTAATAATGATGATCAACTATATTTCTGTCTTTGTGACAACCCTTTCTTTGTATGGCCACAAAAAATGAAGGCAATACTTAGATATGGCCTTACCAATACCCCCTACAATGGAAGGATAACTTCAGTGTTTCCCTAATTCACTTTCCACATATTTACATTAGTATTATGTTAGCATAACATATAGTCATTTATCTGCAAAATTTAACCTTGTACAATTAGAACTCTGAGAAAAGTATAGTTGCATAAGTGTTACTTACCTGTAACAGTAGATGTTCGAATCCCCACTGCTTCCATGGCATTTTGGGTTATCTTCAAACTTTTGAAAGTCAAAAAACAAACCACAATCCAAAAATCAGTCTCGGCTGCAACAAGATGAAGAAAGATAAAAAATTTCAAATAAGCAACTAAGAAGTGCTTACAGAAAGAACTTTAATTTAACAAATAAAAATAAAAATAAAAAATAAATCAGATACAGCCAGTGAATCAAGTACTTTCGTCTCCAACCATTTGGAGACTTTATCAAGACAGACAACGCCCCCATTGACAGCTGTCAGTTGGGGCATGCTCTGTCTTGATAAAGTCTCCAAATGGTTGGAGACAAAAGCGCTTGACTCGATGTATCTGATTTATTTTTATTTTTATTTATTAAATTAAAGTTCTTTCTGTAAGCACTTCTTAGTTGCTTATTTGAAATTTTTTATCTTTCTTCATCTTGTTGCAACCGAGGCCGATTTTTGGATTTTGGGTTATCTGCCAAGGTAACCCAGTACTGCACAGCTTTCAAAAGCTCATACTCCCCTCCCACTGTCCTCCTGTGACAGTTGATTGGCTGAACATATCCTGAAAGTGAAGCCTTCAGCTGTCAGAGGAAGTGAGTGTTCAAGTCTTTTTGCTTCCACAAAGAAGAGGAAAGTACTTGAAGCCAGAATAATCTACCAAGAGTAAATTCACTGGCAGTCACAATACCATATAAAAACCAAATCCAAATCAAACAGGTTGTGACTCACCTCAACTATGCATAGTCGGGGGATGATGGGTGGGTGCTGCCAAGCAGGCATTGAGGAATTTGAGTATCTACTGTTACAGGTAAAAAGAACTTACACAGCTGTACTATGTTTATTATTCCCACTGCTTGAGTGGGACTTTGGGTAGATTCTCAAAGCTTATCCTACCTGGGAGTTTGAAGAATGGGGTTCCAGGAGCCCTTGCAGAATGGACCTAGCAAAGCCTGCTCTGGACCTTGAAAAGGAATCCAGCTTGTAGTGCTTTGTGAAGATATGAACAGAGGACCAGATTGCCGCCTCAATAATGTTTTAGAGTCCACTCCTTTCTAATATGCCATCAAAGAGTATAAGGCCCTAGTCAAGTTAGCTTAGATTTAGCCTGGAAGAGAATTACCAGAAAACAATAGCAGAGGATAGACATTGTGCTATCTTAGCCTCCATATAGCAGAGTAACAGCTATTCAACATTCCTAAAGGGCTTGCTCTGTTAAAGCAGTACCTGAGCTACCCGTTTGCCTCCAACATATGTAGAATCTTCTCTCCCTTGTTTTGTTTTGTTTTGTTTTTTTGATCAGGATAGAATACTGGGAAATTGATGGCTTGATTTAAAGTAAATTCAAAAACAACTTTATGCTTGAATGATGGATCAGTGTGTAACACAACACTGTCCTTGAGAAAAAAATCACATAGGGTTGGCTCACCATGAGAGCTTACAGCTTAGAGACTCACACTCACTTTACAGATGTTAGAGCAATGAATGAAACACTTCCAAATAATGAAATGCAAATCAGCCTGAGAGTCGGGTTCAAAAGGAAGCAATGTCAAGTTTTCAAGAAGAAAGTTGAGATCCCAGGGAGGAGGGATTTGCTTTTGAGGGTGGGTCTCTTGTTCAACACTCCTTTCATAAACTGTTTGACCATCATGGGCAGGCAAGATAATATGGCCATAAGATGCACTTTAATAGAAGTATATGACAAATCATTTATAGACATATTTAGAAATCAGAGTGGTTAAAACCATTTTGGGAGCTATGTTATTGGCTTGGCACCACCTAGAAAATGTCTTCCAATTACAAACTTAAGATTTCCTAGTTGCAGGTTTTAATGCCTTCTTAAATACCTGCTAAACATCCTCATGGAACAAATATCTGAAAGGTATCAAAACAGAATCATCCAGACTGTCAGCTGCAATTGCTCTAAGTTAGGTTGTACCATTCACCCCTGATGCTGTGGGAGCAGATCCAATCTATGATGAAGCTTGTGGTAATTGGCCTCGGCCAGTTCCATTGAAAGGGAGAACTGACTTTGCCTGGGCCAAAGGGGGTTTACCACAATGACCTTTGGTAATTCTTTCTGAATCTTTAGAAATATCTTGGGTATCATTGGTAGGGGTGAAAATACATACAGGAGCATTCCTAACTGTGGGGATGATAGAGTATTTGTTTTTCAGGCATGGCTGCAAGGATGTCTTGAACAGAATTTTTTCAGTTGTGTGTTTAAAAGGAGGCAAACAAATCTAGTCGAGGTGTTCCCCACATCTGGATCAAGTCTTGGAAGACCTCTGAGTGGACCTCCTCTCATGAGGGTGTGTCCAGGATCTGCTTAGTCTGTTTGTCACTGTGTTTTGCTCTAACAAAATATATGAGGTCTGAGGAATCAGAGAATGCTGTAGAGCCAGCGCCCAGGCCATCACTATCAACTGGCAAAGAGGCTATGACTTTATACCCCCTTGCTTGTTCAGGTACCACATCCTGGTAGTTTTTGTCTGAGACCACCCCCTTGCTTGTTCAGGTACCATGTCCCAGTAGTTTTTGTCTGAGACTAGTAGAAGAGGTTTCTGAGTCCATAAGTGGTGAAGAACTTTTAGGGCATGGAGCACTGCCAAAATCTGTTTTGTGATTATGTGCTTTGGTGTGTCCTGAGGACCCTACAAGCCTTACACTTGAACTCCCATGGACACTGCTCTCCATGCAAAATCTGAAGTGTTCATCTTGAAATAGTGGACTGAGGTCCGAAGAGAGGAAGGAATTCCTTGATTCAGGTAGAGCTGACAGTTGTCCACCACGTCAATTCCTGTTTCACAAATTGCAGTATCAGTATCTCTAAATTCAGGTGATGAAGGTGCTGGGTCCAGCAATTCTTCAAATAGCACTGGCGTTTTCTCATGTGTAGTCTGGCTAATGGTGTCATGAGGACCTCTCTTGATGAGGCAATGTCTGAAAGAGAGGAATTCAAGAAATGTGCTTATAAGTCAGAACCTTGTGTTGTAGCAGGAAGGCCATCTTTATTAATGTATCTAACACATCGAAGATCGACATCTGTGCAGTGACAGAGACCTGGTTCAAGATTCCAGAGAGCACCCCTGCATTACCAGACTATAACTCATACCACACCTTTCGGCCACCTAACCTGGACCGAAACATTAAAGGAGGAGGCATGTCCATATTCATTAAGGATATCCACACCTGCAGGCTAGTTGCTCAGCATAATGCATGCGAAATTATCCAAGTGCAACTAACACTAGGCAAGACTGCAATCCAGGTTGTAGCTTGTTACAGATCCCTCACCATGCCCCAGGATGCCCACTCCACATTTCTTGATATACAGGGTAATATTAAGGTACAGCCCAATACCCTAATAATGGGCGATTTCAACTACCCCACCATCAAATGGGAAAACTACTCATGTACTAACTCATTTGCTCAACGCTTTCTGCAGTTCATAAATTCCAATGCCATGGATCAGCTTTTCCATACCCCCACTAGGGGCAGCAATATCCTGGACCTGGTCATTACCAATATGGGAAACCAATGTTCCACACCAGAGGTCAACTCCTCACTGGTCAGATCCGACCACAGGCTAATCACCCTAGACATCAATATCCCAGTCCCAACCCCCCCCCCCCATTAAGAAAACCACCATAAAAAACTTCTCCAAAGCCAACTTCATGCTTCCTATGACAGAAGTGGCAAACTGCACGACACCCATGCATACAGAAAATAGAGGTATGACTGCTGAATCCTATACAAATGCACTGTATAAGCACATACACGAGTGCATGGATCATGTAATCTCCAACAGAAGTAAGATACTATCCTCCAAAAAAAAGGAAGACAATCTGGTGGTCCCCTGCCATAAAAAAACTCTACTCTCTGATTGCAGAAACTCCCTGGTCAGCCTCAGTAAGAAGCTGAGATCCCTCATAAAATCCTCCAAAGCTAGTTACGAGAATAAAATCACTGATTCTAAAAACAACCACAAAGCATTCAACAGCTATGGCGACACTCAGATCTGCTCTGAACTACAGCACAATGGCACTAGATATACAGAACCAAATGATATTGTCAACATCCAGGCAGATAGGTTCAGTGCAAACTTCAAACTCCCCTCACGCCCCAAAAGGCCCATCACTATACCAGAAGAATGCAAAGCCCCTTTAATCATGGCTGAATAAGTAAAGACTGCACGCTACAAAGCCAAGAACACAGCATCCATGGGACCCGACAACATCCCAGGCTGCTTTCTGCATGAATTACAGAATGAACTGTCACCTCACCTAAGTACCATGTTCAATCATAGCCTCACTTCAGGCTTTGTGCCTACAGAATGGCACACAGCGACATTTATCCCACTCCACAAAGCGGGTGCCTCCATGGACCCTGGGAACTACCACCCCATTAGCCTGATGTGCCTGGTCTGAAAGGTTATGGAACGTATCATCTTGGAGCTTATAAACAAAGACATAGGTAACCTCCAAACTCTGGACCCTACTCAGTTTGGGTTTGTAAAAGGTAGGTCATGTCTCCTAAACCTGACTAACTTCTTTGAAGTAGTCACCAGAGCTGTGGATGAGGGTAAGTTGGTACACACAGCCTATCTTGACCTCACCAAGGCTTTCAACACCATCCCCCATTCTGGAATTATAGATAAACTCACTAGAATGGGCATAAATCCCTATGTCACAAGATGGCTGGCCAACTGCCTCACTGACAGAACCCACACAGTGAAAGTAGCCGACTCCAAATCCAACTTCAGACCAGTGACAAGTAGAGTACCACAGGGCTCAGTCTTGGGTCCTCTCCTGTTTGGCATCTACTTCTCAGAAGTCCTGGCTAATACAGCAGGTCTTTGGCTAGCAAAGTTCACAGACGACTGCAAACTAGGTACCATAATAGAATTGTCTAATGATGTGGACATTCTACAAAGGGGCCTCACTGAGCCTGATGCTTGGTGTAAAAGTCATGGCCTCAAGCTCAATGCCAAGAAGTGCGCTGTCATCCCCTTTGGGAAAAACACTGTACCCATGAACTACCACATAGGCGGTAGCCTACTAAACACCAAAAGTGTGATAAGAGACCTTCAGACACAGGTGGACAGTAGTCTCTCCTTTAATAATCACATCGCCACAGTAGTCAGGAAATCCTTCTATATGGCATAACTCATCACAAAGGGGTTCACCTCCAGAAAAAAAGAGGTCATTGTTCTTCTCTACTCATCCCTCATCAGACCCATTATAAAGTACAATGCCATTTGGCATGTACCTTGCAAGACATCTACAGCAACTAGAAAGGCCACAGAAATACCTCACTAAGAAGATTACTGTCCTCAAACAGATGCCATACACAGACCATCTCAAAAAGCTCCAGCTCTACTCCATCGCTTATCACCTACTCAGAAGCGACCTCTGCCTAACATACAAAGCCATGTCAAACTCAGATCTGTTGGACATGCTACACTTAAAGAAACCCCAATCCCCCTGAGTCACATGCTCCAGGGACCTAAACCTTTCCATCACAATAAACAGAACATGCTAGAGGGATAGATTCCTGTCCCAGAGACTTCCCATGCTCTGGAACAGACTACCCATTCATGTCAAGCAAAGCTCCTCATTAGCCCTCCTTAAGAAAGATCTTGACAATTGGATGAGAAATAAGAAATTCTCCCCTGTGATCACTTCTGTGGCTCTGCTTGACAGGGGTGCAGGAAAATAACTTTCTTGGGTGGCAAAAGCCAGAGAATTTTTTTGGCTAGGCTTATATAGGCCCCAGGGCCGATAGCCTAGTACCTACCTATGAACCTATGAACCTATGAACTTCCAAACAAACAATCATTGAGAAGGTGTGAGAAAGGACTTTTGATGGTTCAGTCTGAAGTCCAGGTGGGAACGGAGGGATACAATCTTGTCTAAGGACTCCAAGCACCAGGATATATAATCTGCACAAATCAGCAAGTCATCTGAATAAAGAAAAATGTGGATGCCTATGGTTCAGCAATAGACAACCACTGGGGCCAGACAGTTTGTAAATACATGAAGTGCAGTAGACCAAAGGGTAATGCAGACAACTGACAATATAAGCCAGACACCACAAATCTCAAAAATGTCCTGAAATTAGAAGCCATGGAAAATGATGATAAGCATCCTTGAGATTTAGAGCCACCATTAAGCAGTGATCAGGAAGCAATTCAAGGACCAATTGTAAGTGTGGCATTTTGAATTTAGGAACTTTTATATTTAAAGGTGTTTAGAAATGGTCAGTCATACCCTTCTTCTCAACAAATGCAAAAGACTCAACTTTATTGATAACACTATTTGCTGTTTCCATAGCTATGTAAAAGACAGAACCTTCCAAGTTCATAACAATACCTTCCTCTACTGATGGTAAACTAAACAGAGGTGTACCACAAGGCTCTGTGATAGGTCCTCTTCTCTTCTCTCTCTCTTTGTTAATGATCTATCCCTAGAATCACCAAATCTTAAATTAATTATGTATGTAGATGATATGCTGCACCTGCAATCCAGTACTAACCACTCTGACTTGCAAACCAAATTACAGGCATAATAGTTAAAATCTTCATCTCACAGGCACAAGGTACAGGGTTTGCTTCTGATCAAATATTATTAGCTAGGCGTAAAATGGCCCTTCAGAATAGTTAGCCTAGAATTCACCTATGAACCAATAAACCTATAAATAATTTCACTCAGTTATATACCTGGTCCACTAATAGTAAACTACTAATTAACTCCAAGAAAACCAATGTTATGGTCTTTGCATCAACTGAGAAAGTATCCACTATTCCTCCTGTTCTCTTATCAGATCTGATTGAGAGCAGAATGTTTAATGTCACTGAAGAAGTACCTAGGCCTAATACTCAATTCTACCCTTTTCTTTACCACACACACAGATTTAATCAATAAAGCCATTGCTCAATTAAATCTATGTTATAAGATCAGTCACCTCCTTTAACCTGCTGCTCACAGGGCCATTGCTAAAAATATTTTAATACCCAAGCTTGAATACAGCTGTCCTTTTCGCATTATGCATTTTGCCCACAATACTCACAGAATACAGATTGCTGAGAATAAAATCTGTGATTCTTTCTGTTAGTAGACCCCCATATACACCATTGTAATTTGCTAAAAAATTCCAACTAGCTTTTACTGCCTCATAAGGCTGTTTTCTTCTAAGTGCTCTAATTCACATGCGTTAACTGAATACCTAACCATAAGCTATGAGAAAGCTTAGAATAAAATTACTTAGAATTTATCACACAATACAGTAAAAACTAAATAACACTTAACTGTCAGCTAAGAATAGATCTGTTCACAATAGTGGCAAACTAGATCTGAAGGGAAAGCTCACAGGGGATTATGGGAAAGTATTGAAGGACCTTGAAGCATTAGAGCACTAGCTAAAGGATGGATCAGATTCAAGGAGCAGATTGGTATCTAAGTATTCCATTGGATGATTTGATTAAATAGGATCTTGTATTTGCAACTTTTGTTTACTCTGCTTTGCATTATATTTATTAACTGCTGTTAAATTTGATTGTAAGCCTTTGTATGATGCTCTGCTGTGTTCATTTAAACTATATGTTTTGTGTCTGTATTTTGTATTTGTCTATTTGGACCAGGTCATTGCAGAAAATGGACTTTGAAGCAGTCCACATACCCATTTAACAAATATTAAATAAATGAAATAGCAGGGGCTGGGCACTATTCCTCTGTATTGGTGGTTTTCTTCTGTAATTGCTTGTGTTGGTGTAATCGTATGAATATACATATTTGAACATACCCCCTGCACCACTCTACTGCTTGCAAGGAAACGTCACAACAATCAAAATAAATCCGCTGTGTATAATGGACAAGGCTACTGCTTACCAGTTCTCCCAACTCTTGCTCCTGTAGATGTGTTGCTGAAAGGCAAATGCTTAGCTGAAAGAAAACCTTTTATGGGGTAATGTGGATTGAAATTAGAGGTGGAGCAAAGGTACTAGTGGTAATGCAGCATGGCTAAATGTCTTAAATAGCAGGGTATGAGGTTCAGAAAACAATGCACATAGTCCAAACTAAGCCCCGCTATTCTTAAATAATAATAAAGCTATCATGTATTATAGTATTTTGGTCAATTCTCTGTGCTAAGTTTACTGCAATCTCTTTTCATGTGTGTTGCAACAATATCTTTGCGTTATCAGTAACTGTCATGCAGAGAACTACAAACTGCTATGATCATGCAAAAAAATTAACTTAAACACTACAATAAAGTCAGTGGATGGAACACAATGAATAATATTTAACTGATGATTAAAAGAATAAAGGAAAAGTGAAGATTCCTCTGGCATTCAGCATTTCCTTTCTGGATTTTAAAGCCTGCCTCTGTCTCTGTATGCACAAAATGAAAAATCAAGAGTCCAGCAATTCAGTGCAATATGACATAAATCTTTCATTAAATTATACATAAGAGATGATTGACTGCATAAGTTAAAATGTGTTACTTATTGCTTTAAGTTATTCAAAAATTATACAAATTGGAAATTTACTGAAAAAAAATAAAATGTAGTCTCATTTATTGCTTTATCTTTTTGCCTACCTATTCTCAGTCACTAACAAATGAGAAAATATGTTTATTTTTATTCAAATGTATTCAAATATAAGTTATCAAGTTACATAACAAACATTATCACAGTAATTCTTTCACATTTTTCTCTCTTTCTTTTCATTAACAGACCAGTAACCTTGCCTTATCACTCTAGCCAGATTCTGATTCAGGAATGGGGGGCCAGTTACAAGATGATGTCTGAACAACATGGGCTTAAACTAACAGTATTTTGGGATGAAGGCAGTTTTTTACTGGTAAGTATTTTCTTTTTTCCCTTAAAATAAGATGCACTGTTTGTTTTAAAATTATACAATTCCATAAGTACAAGAGTATTTGAGAATAACCTTGATCTTTGAACTGCTCTTCTCAATAATCACTATGAAGAAAACATTATTATACAACAACCCCCCCATTAATATTCCAAACCGTGTATGCTGATTGGTCAGCGTGCACGTTGTAAATCAGACATACTAATGGAAAAAGGTCCGGTCGCCCGGACGTTTTCCATTAGTATAAGTCTTTTTTTTACAGCAACGGAGAATGCAAGATGTCTATTGCTTTTTAGACACTGTCTCGCTATGTTAAAGGAGTTTAACATAGTGAGACAGCTTTAAAAAAAGTAACGGAAATCTTCTTTTCTCCGTTGCTTTTTTTAAAGTTGTCTCGCTATGTTAAACTCCTTTAACATAGCAAGACACTTTGTAAAAAGCAACGGAGATCTTGCTTTCTCCGTTGCTTCCACCCACAGCTCTGATGTACTGTGTAAGCATACGCATGCACAATACATCAGAACTACCGCAGAATACCAGACAGCTGCGGAAGGGCAGCAAGGAGGCATTATACAATGCCATTATTTAAGAAAAGTATTTTTTTTTCTTAAATAATGTCATTGCATAATAGCAATAACCCACTTCTGGGTGTGGGTAATGCTGGATTTACCCACAGTTGTCTTTGTTTGACCACTCGGGTTTTGCCCTCGTGACCAAACCACACCAACCATGGGTAAATCCAGCATTATCCACACCCAGACATGGGTTATTGCTATAATAGTGAGTGGCAGAACTTATAGGATCATAGAATCATAGGAGATTACTAGGCTAATGGCCCTAGGGCCCTTATAAGCTTAGCCAAGTACAACCCCTATTTCCAAGAATATCAAGGTATTAAGTGGAACTAAGTCAACAACTACTACCAAGAGGGACACAGGTAAAACTCCCAGAGTGAGTTTGCAGTTTCCCATCCAGTCATCCAAATTACACTCCAATAGGGTCAGTGAGGGTATTCTTCTTCACCTAAACTGGAAGTTTGTTTCAGAGCAGAGGTAACCTCTGTGAGACATATCTGTCTCTCCAGCCAGTCCTTTTGATATCACACACTAGGTTGAGTTCCCTAGCGTGAGTGCATCTTATACCATTTGATTTACAAATTTGCAGCATTTCCATTAGAGCAGGATCTGAGCTTGCTTTATATGCAAGGCAGAGGTCACCTCTGAGTAGTCCGTAAGACACAGAGTATAGTGACAGTGATTTCAGTCTGCCAACATATGACATGTGCTGAAGATCCTGAATTTTCTTTGTATGAAACCTTTGAGGTCTTTACAATTGCTGCAGGTGCCTGTTAAAGTGCATATTAAAGGTAGCATTGTACTGTATTATTGGCCTGATGAGTGAGGAGTATCTGAGGGTTATAACCTCTTTTGTTCTGGATGCAGTGCCCTTAGTTATGAGGTAGGCAATGTAAAAAGCCTTTCTTACCACTGTGGAGACATGATGGTGAAAGGAAAGGTTGCTGTCAACTTGTGTGCCCAAATCTCTCACCATTGATTGTGCTCTTAGGGTGTTGTTATTAACGTGGTAATCTGCAGGGATGTCACCTTTGCTGAAGGGATGATAATGCATTTTTTGCAATGAGTTTTAGCCCATGACTTTGGTACCAGTTGTTTCCCTGTGTAAGTCCCTCTTGTAAGATATTGAAATAATTTGAAGATTTGATGATTGCACCCAGTTTGCAATCATCAGCAAACTTTGTCAGCCATAGGCCTTTTGTTTTAGCCTACACCACTGGTTACGGCTCTGGTGGTGGAGGTGGAGTTGCCTATTTTGACTGTGTGCACTCTATCTGTGAGCCAGTTTGCAACCCACCTGATGATATACAAGTTATTCTACAGCTGAGTGAGTTTACCAATGTTGCCTGAGTGGGGAATAGTGTCAAAGGCCTTGGCCAGGTCTAGGTAAGCTGTATACATGCATTTGCCTTTGTCCATGGCTTTGGTGACTGTCTCAAAGAAGTCCACCAAGTTAAAGCGACAGGATCTCCCTTTAATGAAGCCAAACTGGGTCGGGTCGAGTGTTTCGAGGTCTACTATTAGTTGATAAGGTCCATGATTATTCTTTTCATAACCTTGTAGATTAGGCTGGTCAAGCTTATTGGTCTATAGTTCCAAGGGTCTGGGGAGACATAACCTTTATGTAACGGGAAGACGGTTGCAGTTTTTCATTCAGTAGGTACAAATTTAGTGCTTAGACTGCAGTTAAAAACAGTATCCAGCAGTATAAATAGTTCCTGTTTTAATCCATTTAGAATGCAGCCTGGGGCATTATCAGATCTACTAGAGGCTGTGTTTTTGTTTTTTGGCTTTGGAGAGAGCGTTTATGACCTGCTCCTTGGAGATAGATGGAGGGCAGGTGGTAGAGATGTTTTGGGGGATATGTGGTGGGGACAGAGGGAAGAAGTTTTCACTGAACCTGTCAGCTAGCAGGCTGGCTATTTCTGCAGGTCCAGTAAATGTGGTGCCATTAACAACCAGTTCTGTGCAGATCTGGGTGTTTCCTTTAAGGTTTCTGACATAGCTAAGGAAGGCCTTATGGTTATCCTTAGTAAAGGAGGCCAATCTGGATTCATAGTTAGCTTTAGAATGCCTTATGAGATGTCTTATTTGCTTGATTAAGCTGAGAAGAAAATGCTTCCAATTCAGAGACTGCTCCTTCCTGCTCTTGGGCAACAATTTCTTTCTCTTATTGTATAACCCATCAATGGTGAATGTCCACCAGGCACTCTTGCTCTTTCTTGAGGATCTTGTTTTGATCCTTCTAAGTTGGGAGTTGCTGATTGAAGGCTTAGTGTCTGTTATTCTAAAAGTGTATTAGTTCTGGTTTAAGTACTTGGGCTTCGGGACAGTTATTTTACATTAAGAAGGTGTGGTCTGCACTCTTGTGGGGGGAGAGGGTAGATTCTGCCCGTCTGAGCTGGGAGTTTCTGGTTAAAGGCTTATTGTGCCTGCTTATTTGAACTGTTTCTTTCTGAAATTGGTATGCATTGTTTGTTCTAGCATAGACTAAATTCAGACCTGCTGAATTGTATAACTTGAGCACTAATCCAGACCATCTTTTCTTGGAGAAGGTTCCCCTGCACCCTAGTCGCAGGAGTGTGCAGTTAGAACTTGCCTGATCCAAGACTGCTGGAACGGAGCTCAGTTTTTAGCTTTTTATTGGTTAATTGGTTAATTTGTTTAAATCAGTTTGCTCATTTGCTACTGTTATATTAAAAAATATATAAATAAATAAATACACTTTATGCATCACTGCTTAGCTAGGGTTAAACTCTTCCCGGCGCCATAAAGTCTGCTCTTCAAATTTTCCCTTAGAACTTGCCAGCTTTTTAGTTTTAGCACTCAAATCTGTTTCTTTGAGATCAGCACTTGTTCAGAACTCATTGTAAGCACTAAATAAGCTACAAATTACTACAGCACTGAACTTTCCTCACTTGTCTAGAGGAAAACAGTTTTAGTACTTAATAAATAAGCACTTATCCAGGCATGTCTAAGGGTCAGCTCTTGGTGTTTTTTCCTGTCTACCTGATTAATCCAGGCAACCTGGGGCAATACAGCAATTGCTTCATGTAAATAGACAACCCTCTCCTCCTACCACCCAACACTACAACCTGTGAGAGATGTACTTATGTAGCCAAACTGGATGCAAAGCTTTCTTCAGCCAAGACTAGACTAGACAGTCAAGAAGAGAAGGTAAACACTTGCACCACACCACACTCATCACATAGTCCATCAAAGCCTACACCACCAAAAATAGAAACACAAAACACACACCTACATTCACGGAAGCTCTCAATAAAAATCTGCTCAAGCAACAAAGACATCCAAAGCAGAAATGCAAGCAACCTCCACCCCCCAACACTACCCAAATGACACATAGTCCACAAACTCAGTGTGCCACTCAACCACAGCCCATAAGGCATAACAACGTACCCAACACTCTAGTCATAGGTGACTCTGTAGTCAGGCACACTGATGTTCCACTCACCAGGCTAAACAAGGAGAAAGTTACTGTCAGCTGCCTATTGGATGCCAGGTTCCACCACATAACGCATGCACTCAAGTCACCCCACAACAAGTACAAATATGACTCTGTCATTGTCCATGTTGGTGTGAATGACCTGGGCTACATGAAAAGAGACATGGAGGAGCTCTCCGATCTTGTAGCCCAGGCAGGTATGACCCTAGCCCTGAGTAGCATCTTGCCATCACCCAAAATGATACCACAGTACAAGGACAAAATGATTGACTTCAACAATTGGCTAAGTTCTGGTATCATTCTAAGGGGATCCAGTATCTGTCTGCCTGGGATGACATGACTGACAGACCATGATGCTTTGCCAGAGATGGCCTGGACCTGTCACCCTTGGGATTCTGGATACTGGATAAGGCTCTTGGCACCCCTATAGTGCCTTTTTTAGGCAAGATTCAAATGACAAATTAAAAATATATATGGTAGCAGGATAAAGGTTGGTAAGACAAAAATAAGAATAAAATAAATGAAGAAATACCAAACCAACAGGCTAAAATCCAGGAACTTTAATAGATGTATCTAAAAGAGTGGTAAGTGCTTTCACGACGAACACACCGCTTCATCACACAACATTAACTAAGAAATACAAGTATTTTATACAAAGTATGACCAATAAAAATCCCTTAATTATGATGTCATCAAAAAGTTACAAATTAAAAAAAACACATACTACAGAAAATACGTTCATATATCATGAATAAAAACAGCTATAAAAATGTATGCAAACATATTGCACTTATAAAAATATGTATAAAATTAAAACATATTATTTATGTCTAAGTCTACGTTCTTTCAGAAAGGGTTTCAGTGAAAAAAAAAAACATTTAGACAAGGTGTTTTTTCTGCATTCAACATTAAAATCCACTTCTGTTCTACAGTTTCAGTCTGGTTTTTAAAATCACCTCCTCTTAAATCAGTGTCTAAAACTTGCAATACAAAGTACCTAAATGAGTGGGTGGTACCATGGCTCGTAATATGTGCTGCTAATGCATTACTATCTTTTTTATTCTTTATGTCTGTCTGATGTTCAAGGATCCTATCCTTAAAGGGACTATTTGTCTTGTCAACATAAAATGCATGACATAGTTGACAGAAAGAAAAATATACATGGTTACACGTTTTGCAGTCAGCATAAAGATCAACATTAATTGTGAATCTTCAAACTGGGTGTGTGTATGACAGACAGGTAAAAATAAATTTACAGGCTGAACAACTTCTGCAAGGAAATGTACCAATCCTGTCAGATAATGGGTTCCCTTTCTCTAGCATTTTGGACTTATAACAAAGATGTTGCTTGTGGAATTTGTTGGTTCTGAAAGAAAAATGTGGAGTACTTCCTATCTTGGTTTTTAACTCAGGTACACTGTTCAGTATCTTCCAGTTATTCTTTATAATGTCACAATATTGACTTATATTACTTGACTATTGTAAAGGCACTCTAAAAATATTACTAGTAGAGTCCTGTTGTCGTCCTACTGCATGTGTGCTTGTAGTTGATTTAAAATAGGGCCTGTATCTATCTAATCTCTGCTTCCAAGCTTCAGAGATGCAGGTATCTATTTCTATTTATTGATAGCCCCTTTCTAAAAAATACATTTTCAAAGATTCAAGAGCTTTGCGTGCAACTGTATCATCATTATGAAGCCTAAGTATTCTATATACCTGTCCTTTAAGCATATTTCTCATTATATGCCTTGGATGCATACTATTATTGTGTAAAAGTGCATTCCTGCATGTAGGTTTTCTATATAAGCTTGTACGGACAGAATCAAACTCTGCTTTGTCTATTTTGACATCTAGAAATTCTGAATGTTCAAAAGAGTGTACACATGTAAATTTCAGAAAGGAGGGTGGTACTATGCATGTACCTCATGAAATTGTTCAAATCATCAACTATGCCACCCCATAACATAAAAATATCATCAACAAAACGGACATACCAAAGAAGGTGCTCTGCAAATACATTACTGTCTGACAATAAATGATGTTTCCATTGCACCAAAACTAGGTTAGCGTAGCTATTGGCACAAGCAGTGCCCATGGCCACGTCAACCTTTTACAGAAATAATTCCTGTTCAAATAGAACAATATTATTCTCTAACACAATCTCTAATAGGGAACATATAAGTTTTATGTTACCATCAGAAAAGCCTTCCTTACCGTGTAGGAATTCCCTTACATTATTTATGCCCCAATCATTGGGGATGACCATAAATAATGACTCTATGTCAAGCGCAACAAACATATAGTTAACATTGATGGTCGAAATTCTATAATATAACCTTTCAAGGAAAGTTTTCGTATCCTTCAAAACAACGTCACACAATTCTAATAGAGGGTGTAATGTCTTCTCTATATAAATAGACAATGGTTCAATGCACCATCCAGCTCCTGATACTATTGGCCTCATAGGCAGAATAACACAATTTTTGTGAATTTTGGGGAGGGCATAAACTGTGGGGGTTAAAGGATGATCAGCATTCAAGAACTTAAAAAGGTCTTCATTAATCAAACCAGTCATCAGTAAATCAAATATCATAAAATAAACCTTCTCAGTTATCCCATGTACTACATGCTTAGGAATAATTTATAAGTATTGGTATCATATAGAAGTACTTTCATTTGATTCAGGTACATTTCTCTATCCAAAACCACAATGCCACCACTTTTGTCGGCTGGTCTAATTTCCAAGGCACGTGTGTTCTTAAGTTCTTGTAAGGCTATATAGTCTTCTGAAGACATATTAGAAAAGAGCTCTAGTGCCATGTTGAAACAAGTCCCTAAACTCAGTTTCACAAATATCAATAAATGTTTATATAGTAAGGTGAGGTAGAGGTATAAAAATGCTAGGTTTCTTAAAATATTCAAAAATATCATTGGTACCATCAGAGTATAAAGTTTTTAAAGTTAAAGACCTAACTAGTAAATTTAAGTCTTTTAACAGTTCAGCTTGGTCTGCACGTTTGGATGGTACAAACGAGAGACCCTTATTTAACAGTTCAAGCTGTGCTTGTGTAAGTTCTAATGAAGAAATGTTATGCACCAAACCCGCATTTAAAATCTCCATTTTTCACTACTTGTTGTGTCCTTTCGATGCTCTGCTGTCGCTGTAACCTACCTTTCCGACCCATACTCCTTGACCTGTTCCTGATGGGTAGAGTGATAAAGAAAAAGCCGTTGGCATTTTGTTGCCTAAAAAATCCCTCTTCTGTTTTGTGCCATTCACTTCTTCCTGATATAGTAGAACAAGAGAGGGTGTTTCCATTTGAACAGTATTACTTGTAGAAGTACTAGATGCATTCAATATTGTATTATCCTGCTGTAGGATGCTGAAAAAAGTTTTTGTGCTCTGTTTAAAAGCAGAAGCATCATTCTGTTCCTGTGGTGCATCCGCAGGAGCGTTTACTTGTTCATAGGAAATGGAACCAGCTACATTAGCCAGGTCATCTTTTATTGGCTCCTGGGATATCTGAGTGGCAGCAGAAGCTACCACTGGCGTTGGTTGTTCTCGCGGCCAGGAAAAGACTGCATTATATTGAAAATCATGAACATCTCTCTGAATTTTCTTAATTTTTGCAGATTGAAGACATTTTTCATACAAAACAATGTTGTTCTGCAGTTTATCTAGTCTGTCAGCTATAATATTTAGGGAGAACTTACTGGTGATATGCTTCTCTGTTTCTAAAATGTCAGCAGACAGATCTTTCTCCATTGGCAGAAAAAAGTCTAGTAAAAGATTGATGTACTCAGTACTAAACTTTAGATTTAACTGCTGCCATCTTCTAAGGAGCTCTGGATAAGTATCCTCATAGCTGGGCATATTAAGAATCAGAAGACCTCTAGGAATGACCTGGCGTTTCAAAGAAGCCTCCAGGTGTAGTCGCTGCCACTGTAGGCATTTGTATTTTTATAATTTGTTTTCCAGGTCTCTGTAATTTTTTGTAAACTCCAGAGTCTGGTCATTTGTGTTGAAGTCTAGAGATGGTTGTGAAATAAAAGTCTCATCCAATAGCAGATTATTAGCAATATTCAGTATCAGTGTAAGATATTCATATTCCATATCTGCAGCATTTTCATTGTCATCAATTAACTCAACATTAGTAGATTCAGCCATGTTCCTGCTCCAAATAACAAAGTAGCAAAGCAAAAAATATATATGATATCAGAATAAAGGTTGGTAAGACAAAAATAAGAATAAAATAAATGAAGAAATACCAAAATCACACTGAAACTATAGAATAGAAGTGGATTTTATTGTTGAATGCAGAAAAACACCACCTGGTCTAAATGTTTTTTTTTTTACTGAAACCCTTCCTGGAAGGACATAGACTTAGACATAAATAATATGTTTTATTTTTATACATATTTTTATAAGTGCAATATGTTTGCATACATTTTTATAGCTGTTTTTATTCATGATATATGAACTTGTTTTTAGCAGTATGTGTTTTTTTAAAAAATGTGTAACTTTTTGATGACATCATAATTAAGGGCTTTTTATTGGTCACACTTTGTATAAAAGACTTGTATTGCTTAGTTAATGTTGTGTGATGAAGCGGTGTGTTTACCGTGAAAGCACTTACCACTCTTTTGGATACATTTATTAAAGTTCCTGGATTTTAGCCTGTTGGTTTGGTATTTCTTCATTTATTTTATTCAAATGACAAATTCACCACCATAACATTTACAAGCAAGCAAAATCTGAGGTTAATGCTACTCAATACTAGAAGTCTAAATCTCAAAATGCATTCACTCGAGGCACTCCTTAAAATGGAGAACATCGACACCTGTGCAGTGACAGAGACCTGGTTCAAGGCTCCAGAGAGCACCCCTGCATTACCAGGTATATATCATACCACACCTTTCGGCCACCTAACCTGGACCGAATCACTAAAGGCAGAGGTGTGTCCATATTCGTTAAGGATATCCACACCTCCAGGCTAGTTGCTCAGCATAATGCATCCGAGATTATCCAAGTGCAACTAACTCTGGGCAAGACCGCAATCCAAATGGTAATATGCTACAGATCCCCCACCATGCCCCAAGATTCCCACTCCTCATTTCTTGATACACTGGAAAATATTATGGTACAACCCAACACCCTAACAGTGGGTGATTTCAACTACCCCAGCATTAACTTGGAAAACTACTCATGTACCAACTCTTTTGCTCAACATTTTCTGGAATTCATAAATTCCAGTGCCTTGGATCAACTTATCCACACCCCCACCAGGGGCAGCAATATCCTAGACCTGGTCATTATCAACATGGGCAACCAGTGTTCCATACCAGAGGTCAATTCCTGGTTGGTTAGATCTGACCACAACCTAATCACCCTAGACATCCACATCCTGCCCCTACCCCCGATTAATGAAACCACCGTAAAAATTTCTCCAAAGCCAACTTCACATTTCTTAAGACAGAAGTGGCAAACATCACGGCACCCATGCAGATGGACAATAGAGGTATGACTGCTGAATCCTACACAAATGCACTTTATAAGCACTTACACGAGTGCATGGATCATGCTACCCCTAACAGAACCAAGATGCTATCCTCCAAAAAAAGGAAGCCAATCTGGTGGTCCCCTGCCGTAAACAAACTCTACAACAGCATTAAAAAACTGTTGCAAAAAAGAGTAAAATCCCATGATTGGATGAACTCCCTGGTCAGCCTCAGTAAGAAGCTGAGATCCCTCATAAAATCCTCCAAAGCTAGTTAAAAACAAAATCGCCACTGATTCTAAAGACAACCACAAAGCATTCTATAGCTATGTCAAGAATCTCAATGGCAACACTCAGATCTGCTATGAGTTACAGCACAATGGTACTAAATATACAGACCCAACTTATATTGCCATCATCTTGGCAGATAGGTTTAGTGCTAACTTTACCCCTCTCTTGCCCCTTAAAGGGCCCATCTCAATACCGGAAGAATGCAAAGTTCCTGTAATCACGGTTGCACAGCTAAAAAACACATTATCCAAAGCCAAGAACACAGCATCCATGGGACCTGACAACATCCCAGGCTGCATTCTACATGAACTACAGAATGAACTGGCACCCCACCTAAGCACCATGTTCAATCATAGCCTCACCTCAGGCTTTGTGCTTACTGAGTGGCTCGCAGCGACAGTTATCCCACTCCATAAAGGGGGAGCCACCACAGACTTCGGGAACTACTGCCCCATTAGCCTAATGAGGCTGGTCTGCAAGGCCATGGAACGTATCATCATGGAACTTATAAACAAAGACATTGGTGATCTTCAAACTCTGAACCCCACTGGGGTTTGTAAAAGGCAGATCATGTCTCGTAAACCTGATAGACTTCTTTGAAGCAGGCCCCAAACCCGTAGACGAGGGTAAGGTGGTTCACACAGCCTGTCTAGATCTTGCCAAGGCTTTTGACACCATCCCCCACTCTGGAATTATAGATAAACTCACTAAACTAGGTATAAATCCATATGTCACAAGATGGCCTCAAGCTCAATGCCAAAAAGTGCATTGTCATCCCCTTTGGTAAAAACTCTGTACCCTTGAGTTACCACATAGGTGGTAGTCTACTTAACTCCAAAAGTGTGATAAGAGACCTTGGGACACAGGTGGACAGTAGTCTCTCCTTTGATAATCACATTGGCACAGTAGTCAGGAAATCCTTCTACGTGGCACACCTCATCACAAAAAGTTTCTCATCCAGGAAAAAAGAGGTCATTGTTCCCCTCTACTCGTCACTCATTAGACCCATTATAGAGTACAATGCCCCTTTTGGTATGTACCTCACAAGACATCTACAACAACTGGAAAGGCTGCAGAAATACCTCCCAAAGAGGATTACCAGCCTCAAACAGATGCCCGATGCAGACCGTCACAAAAAACACCAGCTTTACTCCGTCGAATATCGCGTACTCAGAGGCGATCTCTGCCTAACATACAAAGCTATGTCAAACCCAGAGCTGTTGGACATGCTCCACTTAAAGAAATCCCAATCCCTCTGAGCTACACGCTCTAGGGATCTAAACCTTGTCACCACAATAAACAGAACATGCTGGAGTGATCGATTCCTGTCCCAGAGACTTCCCATACTCGGGAACAAACTACCTATCTATATCAAACAAAGCTCCTCATTAGCACTCTTCAAGAAAAATCTTGGTAATTGGAGGGGAAATAGGAAATTCACCCCGGGGGATCACCTCTGTGGCTCTGCTCAACAGGGGCACAGGAACATAATTTTCTTGGGTGGCGAAAACCAGGATACCTTTTTGGTTAGGCTTATATAGGCCCTAGGGCCAATAGCCTAGTACCTACCTATAAACCTATGATCCTATCAGGTACGGCTGAGTCAATACATTTGTAGAGATGCTTATACAAGGCATTGGTAGAAATCACGATATAGGTTTCCATGACATCAGCGAGGGCTGGGGCTATGAAGCTTTTAATGCTGTCACGTATTTGATTGTAATTGGCTTTGGAGACTTTTTTTTAGTCTAGTTCTGCTAATGGGGCATCAGATGTTATTGTTACTTCTAATGACACTGATTTATGATCAGACCTCACTAGGAAGGGGCGCACACATGGGGTGCTGCAAAGATCACCCATGTTAGTGAGCACCAGATCCAGAATGTTTGGGCCCCTTGTAGGGGGGGGTCAACCAACTGGTCCAGGGCATTGGAATTGATGAAGTCCAAAAACCTTTGGACAAGTGGGTTAGTAGATATATAATTTACCCAATCTATGGATGGGTAGTTAAATTTACCTAAAACCAGGGAGTTTGGTTGAGTGATACAAATAGATCCAAGGATGCAGTGTTGGTATACTGGTTCATGGATGGGGTCCTACAACTGGCAATAACTTGGAGAGGGTTCTTATCTACAGTCAGTTTGACCTGGATTAGTTCAAGGGAATTGTTTTGTTTAACCAATCTGGAGGTGTGTTTAACTTTGTTGAATATTGATACTCCACCTCCTTTAATTCTCGTACTTTCAGTTTGTGTGGAAGGCATTATAACCTGGTATGGCTGGGGTGCTTTACACAGCCTTAAACCAAGTGACTGCACAGATGACAGAATCTTCTAAGGTGATGACTGCTTCCAGTGAGTCCAGTTTTAGGTTTAGACTCCTAGCGTTCAGCAGCATAAACTTGAGGTTGCTTTTTGAAGATATTTTTATGTCAGGAATTTTGTTGTTGTGACATTTCCTGGTCTATCTACCTTGTTATCCCAGGCTGAAAGGTACTGGATCCCCTTAGAATGACACCAGAAACTAAGCCAATTAAAGTTAATATTTTTTTGTTTATAATGTGCTATCTATAATCTTAGGTGAAGGTAGTATGCTACTCAAGATTAGGGACATACCTGCCTGATACACATATTCAGAAATCTCAGTCACGTCTCTCTTCATATACTCCAGTGAGGTACATCTCAAGTCATTCACACCAACATGAACTATGATGGATTCATAATAGTACTTATTGTGGAGAGACCTGAGTGTGTGTGTAATCTGAAAAATCCTGGCACCTGATAAACAGCTGACCATAACCTTCTCCTTGTCCAACCTGGTGAGTGGGACATCAGTGTGTATCACTATAGAGTTGCCTATGACCAAAATAGTTGGTACTAGATGTACTAGAAATCCAAAACTCCTGTGATAGACTGGTGTCAGCATTGTCTCCGACATAATCTTGAACTGGATATGCCATTTAATTTCTTTCTCTGTTAGCCATTATTCTAAGTGAGGTAATCAGAGTAGGTATATCTTTAAGGAAAATTATTCTTTGGATGAAAACCGGGCACATGGGCACCTGCACTGGCTCCAGCATTATCCTTGTCAAAAACTTATATATTAGTTGCCACAGTGCTGCATATAATGGAGTCGCAGTATAACAAAACAAAATCTGACTCTTTGTGAATAAAACTCAGAAATGAGCATTATGATGGATCCTGCTGTGGGTTCAAGTCTCACTTTCTCCACAACATGCTGTTGATAGCTTGATATGAAATGAAACAGACTGATGAGCTGGAGTTTGACAAAATGCTACTCACTAACTTGAATGTTAGCCCCTTTCCCCAGAACATGTACCTTATCATGGGTTTCACAAAAAACATTTCCATCGATTCATTATGCATGTTAGTCAGTGTTATAGGACAATGCCTCCACATTGTGGAATTTCAGAAATGCCCTTACTAGTATGATACCCCACCTAAAAACTATCCAAGGACATGCCCCCAGATGCTTCTTCGCTACTCCTAGGGTCTTATTCTCACTAAAAAAAAAAAAACTCCCACTGCTATTCTACTAAGAGTGTATCCTAGCACTCAGAAAGTCCTAGAGCTATTTATCCCTTTGTGTAAATATTGTAAATAGATTCATAGTTTAAAACAAGTGCATGCAAAGTGTCTTCCTAGTCTCTTCTCTGTGTGCACATATAATGCATTTTCCCAAATTATTCTATAAGAGTAGCTTTATAATTGTTTAACCCTTAAGAAAAATTTGTAATAATGAATGTTCTTATTGTGTAAACTGTTCTCCTCAATATATCATTTATACTTTTAATATTTCTGTAATTTGTATTTTTGGAGCTTTTCTCCCCGGGCCTCCACTGAAAACGGGTCCTCTGGGCCCAGTGGACATCCCGGTAATCAAACTGGAAATAAATAAATAAATGATAGGCAATTTCAACACTGCCCAACATAGTCACTCAAGCATTCTGTTAACCGTATGTATCACTATTTAACTTTGTGATTTAACCTAGGAATAATTATGATACTCAGCACATATTATACAGAGGCACACCTCAAATCAGTTATGTTTTGCCTGGATTTCGCCATTATAAATGCATACATTTAAATATATTTTACAATAAAATCCAGAAGCTACTTATCTTATCACCCATCTAGCTGCACCAGATCTTGTTAAGCAGCATGCTGCTACTCTACAAGCTCTCTGCTCAAACATTGAAATCAGGGTTTGCCTGCCCTTCTTGTCTACCCTGCCATGCAAGCCACTTCCATGCTCTCATGTTCTTCATTACTGTATTTAATTTTTTCATTCACACGCGTCCCTTGTGTATCTTAACTGGCCCCCTGCAATTTATAGCACTATTGTGATAAGTCCAGATGTAGAATTGACTTTATGCAGTCAAAACTTGTGGGCTTTTCCTTTCCAGTTTCAGACTTTATGGGTAACTGGTTGGGTCCTGCTGTGAAACTAAATCACAGAATGCACAGGTGCTTACATCTAATAATAAGATAAGGCTGTATAGACTTACTGGAACAGTTAACTTTAACTTTCTTAGTCAGTTACTAATGTGCATGCCTAACACACAGATGCATTCTTTATGCGTATATATACTATGCATATTGCAAACTCTGCTGCAATGTCCAGCACCAGATTCATTGTATTGAGTAAACACTAAAAATGTAACTGTTCATACAACGGTGAGACACACGATTATGTAACTGACTTAGTATGTAAGAAATTATGTATATGCAGATGGTCAGTATGCCTGTTACCTTTCTTTGGAATATATTATAATATTGTTCTGGTATGTTATCTGTGAATTATCACTTTAATGGATTCTCAGACTGCTGGGAACTATTGATTAACACAATCAATCATTAAATAAATGCATTTGATACTTCAAGATAACTGTATAGATGAAAACAGCAGACAAGGAATGTTCACCTTGTATGTTCCCTGCATTACACAGTTGGACTCTAAACCATTTACAGCTAACAGAGTAGTAAGAGTTTACAACATGTTTGTCATAAGCACATTTCACCCTTCTCCTTATGCTCATGTGTATCTCAGACACGCTTCAACCTACAAAGTTGGCATTATCAGCATGCCCTGGCAATATCCTTCACGTCTTCTTTTATTCATATCCTACATACCATTTCACCTCTTCTACCTGCTATTCCAGGCTGTGTTCTACATTCTAGACCTGGGTAAGTACAGTTGTGTAAGTTGAACTTACCGTAACAGTAGAAGTTTGCATGATTACTGCTGCTGTAGGCTTAGCTATACAGGTTATGTCTTGCAAAGGATATAACAGCCAGCCAGCTTCCAAAGATTCGGGGCACCATCCATTTGCCCAAACTATCAAGCAGCATGGAATGAGCTGACTAAAAGACAAGTTTGGGAGCGAAACCCTTCAGACCTTTCCTGCCAGCAGATAGAGGAATGCTGAACCCTAACAATGCTAGGAAAAACAAAAAAAAATGCCAAAAAAGAAGGAGGGGTAGCAGGAGGGAGTGGCTACTGCAGCAGTCATCATTCGAACATCTACTGTTATGATAAGTTCAACTTATGCAACTGTACTATGTTCATTATTGATTACTGATGCAGAAGTCTTAGCTACATGGGTAGATTACCATCAGGAGCGGCCCTAAGGTCAACTGGTGCCAACTCATTACCTGGTGCCCCCATCCTGATCTACCTACACCAAATAAATACTGGAAAAGCACCCCTGCTATACCGGTGCCCTAGGTGGCTGCCTAGTTGGCCTATGCCTAAGGCCAGCCATGATTACCATAGCTAACTAAATTTGGGAGGTGGAAGGAGTGCTGTCCTTGTGGAAAATTATATTAGGTTAATTCACCACAAGAGCTTGCAACTCTCATAACCCTCTTGCAGAGGTTAGAGCAATCGATAAAACTGTTTTCCATGATAAGAATCTCAAGTCACCCAGATTAGCTGGCTCAAATGGAGCAAATGTTACCTTCTCTAATACAAAATTAAGATCTCAAGGAGGGGCATGGGTTTTCTTGAAAGCCTCCAATGCAAAATCCCTTTTAAGAAAATTTTGACATTAGACTGCATTGAAAGAGGAGGATCCATGGGCACACATGCTGAAATGGCCAACAAATGAAGCTTGATAGATGACTAAGGTAGGCATAAGATAATAACTCACACAAATATTGTAAAACTAGAAAGCCAGTAGCAGTGAATGGGGGGCTGGTTATATTTTTGGCACCAACTTTCCAATTTGCTAATATATGCTTTTCTAGTAGCAGGTTCTCTTGCTTCCATTAGTATCTGCTGCACATCCTCAGAAAACAGGTGTCTAAAATGAATTAAGACACTGTCATCCAGGTAGTCAATTGAAGATGATTGATGTCAGCGTGTATCAAGTACCCCTGTTCTTGTATGAATGGATTCAGTCTGTAAGGAAGTTTCTGGTAATTGCCCCTGGCCATTTCCAAAAGAAGGGAGAATCCTACCTGGGCCACAGTGATCTTGAAGGATTCCTTCTAAATCTTCAGAAGTACCATAGATATTAGTGAAAAGAGTGAAAAGGCAAACAGGAACATTCCAGTCCAAAGAAAAGAAAAGGCATTTGTCTTTCATCCCTTCTTGTATGGAGTACTGGAACAGAATTTTACCAGTTGATTGTGCAGACAGGAGACAAATAGGACTGCACGAGGACCTCTTCACAGATGTATCAAATCTTGAAAGACCTCCTGATCTAATTTACAGTCATGAATTGGTTCTACCTTGGTCCTGCTTAGCTTATCTGACACACAGTTCTGTTCTGATGGAATGTAGGATGCCTTTAGAGTGAGACTGTACTGTGAAGCTCTATCCCACGCTAACATGTCTAGTCTGCAAAGGGGGTAAGACCTAGTTCACCCTTGTTTGTTGATGTACCTCATGACTGTGGTATTGTCTGTAACCACTTGAAGAGTTCCTGGAGACCAAAGATGGTTGAGAGAGTTGAATGCCTTAATCAAGGCAAGCTCCTGCTTTATATTGATGTTCCTGCAGCTGTCCTTGGTGTCCCACAGTCCATGCCCTTTTATCTCTCCTGAAACTGCTCCACAATCAACATCTAAAGCATCTGTGGTGACTGACTATTTTACAGCAAGGAGGAAGGAGGGAAGACCTGGCTTTAAGAATATCTGACAAACCCCAGCACTGGGACTCGAAAAGATAAAGGGGGCCGATACTGGGAACAAAGCGATTTCAGACAGCACTGTATCTTTCTCATGTGGACTCTTGTCAAGAGTATCATGAAAATCATAGATGCCATGAGACCCAAAATACTGATATTCACTCACAGTGACTCTTGGTTCAGTGGATAGCCCGAAGGGGAAAGCAGAGAACTCATAATATGATCTAGTCACACAAAACCTTAAGAAACATCTAAAGTCTGGATGAATAGGAATGTGATGATAAGCATCTTTTACGTCTGCTGTTAACAAGAAACTTGAAAAAGGAAAAAGAGGTAACAGGTTGTGAAGTGACATCATTTTAAATGTGGGCACTATAACAAACAAGTTTAGGAAAGAAAAATCCAGATATGGCCACCAAGCATTTTCTTTCTTTGGCACTAGGAACATCATTGAATAAAATTCCTTCACCATCCACTATACCTGATGAAGAACGGATGGAAACAAAATAGTCTGATCTGGAGGATAAGGAATGACCCCCTGGAAAGGAGTAATTTCCTCCCACTGTCAATTGTAACCTTGATGAATGATTTTCAGAACCCAGTTGTCTGAAATAAGAAGTTATGTACTCACCATAACGTTCCATCTGAGTAGGTAGCTTCATTTGTCTGCAACCTGTAGGTCTTGGATCCAATCCGGCAACTTGTTTCAAGCTAATGGATCCAAGCTCCTAGCTTCTCCCCTCACCCATAATCCCCTGCTAACCCTCCATGACCTCAGATTGAGTTTGCCCCTCAATATATACCCAAAACGGGTATCCAACTAAGATAGATCCGAAGAAGGCCGGGGGAAAGAGGGGGGGATGGTTGCAGACAAATTAAGCTACCTACTCAGATGGAACATTATGGTGAGTACATAACTTCTTAATCTGAAGTAGGGAGTTCATTTGTCAGCAACCTGTGGGACAGAGTCCCCAGCTACCCGAACCTTGGGTGGCCATCATGGAAGGATATTGCGAAGCACCGCAGAGCCAAAGGATGCTCTCCCTCTAGAAATCACGTCCAGTTTGTAGTGGTTAATAAAGGTATGAGATGAAGCCCAAGTGGCTGCCGAACAAATATCATCCAATGGGACTCTAGACTTGAAGGCTGCAGAAGTAGAGATGGAACGAGTGGAATGTGCGTGAACTCCTTCAGGTGCGGGTCTCCCAGAGGCTTGGTACGCTAATAGGATACATTGAGAAATCCAGCGTGATAGAGATACTTTTGATATTGCTTTCCCCAAATTAAATTTGGCAAAGGAAACGAACAGCTGGTCGGATTGTCTATGACCAGCTGTTCTATGAGTATAAAAGCGTAGCTGCCTATGAACATCTAATGAGTGCAGCTTGTACTCTCCTTTATTCTGATAGTTAGGGAAGAAAACCGGTAAATTTATGGATTGATTTATATTGGTTTCTGATGCTATTTTGGGAAGAAAAGAGGGATTGATCCTGAAGTACACTCTGTCCGGGTGAAAGATCAAATAAGGAGGCTTCACCGAAAGAGCTTGAAGCTCCAAAACTCTTTTTGCAGAAATGATGGCTACAAGGAATGCTGTTTTCCAGGACAAGAATTTGAGATCTACTGAAGCAGCGGGTTCAAAAGGTGGAGCAGTCAAGGCTTGAAGAACTAGTGAAAGATCCCACGGTGGTACGGCTTCTTTTATAGGGGGTCTAAGCAAAAAGGTGCCCTTGAGAAAGGTTTTACACAACTTGGCCGACATCAAAGGCCCTGTATCATGTCCCACATGGTAATGTGAGATGGCTGCCAATTGCACTTTGACAGTTGAGCAACTAGCGCCTTCCTGAAAAAGTTCGGTTAGGAAGTCTAATATGGACGGAAGAGGAGCCTTAAAGGGATCTAGATTATGATGCTCCGCCCAGATGGAGAAACATTTCCATTTACTGCGGTAAACTTTCCTGGTGAAGGGCTTATGCGCTGCCACAAGGATGGCTTTGACTGGTGAAGAGATACCGGGAGTCCTAACTAGGAGTGGAACTGGAGCAACCAAGCTGTCAGTTTCAGATTGTCCAGATTTGGGGTCGGTAAGTTCTACGGATGGGAGATTAGATCCGGACTGGGATCCAGAATCCAAGGAGGATTCACTAGGTGAGACCACAGGTAAGGGAACCAAATTTGCCAAGGCCAGAATGGGGCAATGAGGATCATCCTGCTCCCCAACTGTGAGGCTTTCTGTAAGAGTTGCAGCATCAGGGGTAGAGGAGGATAGGCATAAAGTAGACTGGGTGGCCAAGCATGCACCAGAGTGTCTCTTGGAGTTTCCCCTGGAGGGGGAATCAGGGCGAAGAAATTGCCACATTTGGTGTTTGAGGGAGAGGCAAAAAGATTGCAGCAGGGTTGCCCCCATATTGCGAATATCTGCTTCGCTACTAGGGTAAGAAGGGTGCGACTGAGTTTGTCCACTAGGATGTTGGTCCGCCCCGGAATGTGCATTGCAATCAGAAAGCGGTTGGTGGAGATCGCTCATTCCCACACCCTCATGGCTTCTCGGCATAGAGGGTAAGATCTGGTTCCCCCCTGTTTGTTGATGTACCAGACAACCGACATGTTGTCTGACTGAATTGCAATCATTCCTATGGGGAGGAGAATCTGAAGTGCTTGCAACGCGTACAACACCGCTCTCATCTCCAGAACATTGATATGCAGGGAGGTCTCTGTATCGTTCCAAGTGCCTTGGACCATCCTGCCTGAATAATGTCCCCCCCCACCCAAGGCGGGAGGCATCCATGGTCACGGGGGAGAGGTGCAGAAGAGACGGCCCGTATGGAGGTCCGAAGAATGGAGCCACCATAATAGAGCTCTCCTGCAAGCCTTGCTGATAGCAATGGGGTGGTGAAGAGGAAGGGACAGAATGGACCATTGCACTAGAAGGGTCCATTGCAGTACCCGCATGTTCAGATGGGCGCATGGAAGGAGCATTATCGCTGCCGCCATGGAGCCCAGTGCCCTCAGGACCAATTCCGCTGTTGGGATCTCTGATTGGAGGATAGCCCGCTCATGGAGTTGCAAATTCCAAAGTCTCTCAGACGTTAGAAAGGCTCGTAGCTCTCTGGTGTCTATTCTGGCTCCTATGAATTCTATGGCTTGTGTCGGGGCCAGAAGTGATTTGTCGGCATTGATGGTGATGCCTAACTGTGGGGCTAGGCGGAGAAAGAAATCTCTGGCTGAGCAAAGTAGATGCCTTGTTGGGGTGGTCAGGAGCCAGTCGTCCAGGTACGGAAAGACCTGTATTCCCTGGAGTCTCAGGTGGGCCACAATCACTGCTAATACCTTGGTGAACATCCTGGGGGCTGTGGTGAGGCCAAAGGGAAGGACCCTGAACTGGTAGTGACTGGCTCCCAGCCAGAAGCGGAGGAACCTCCTGGATTGTCTGTCCATTAGAATGTGGTAGTACGCATCCTTGAGGTCTATAGAGCACATCCAATCGTTCTCCCTTAGAAGGGGGAGAATAGATTGAAGAGTGTCCATTTGGAATTTTTCCTTGGTTACCGACAGGTTCAAGTGGGAAAGGTCTAGAATCGGTCTCAAGTCCCCCGTCTTTTTTGGCACCAAAAAGAACCTGGAGTAGAACCCTAATCCGAGCTAGTCTTGGGGGACAGGCTGGATGGCTCTTTTTCTTAGCAGCTGCTGAATTTCTGCGGCTGCAGCCTCCCTCTGATCGGGTGGTACATCGGGGAGGTTATTGAATTTGGGGACATGAAGTAATGGTATTTTGTACCCTCTGGATATAACTCGAAGCACCCAGCGGTCTGTCGTGATGGACTCCCATGCCGCTAGGTGCTCCGAGAAGTGCCACCCGACTGCATCCAGAGTGGAGCAGTCAGGCAACCCTTCAGGGCTGCTGCGTGGGCCGTTCAGAGAAAGGTTCTCTGGACCCAAAGTTTCTTGGAGCCCCTCTGCCCCTGGGGTGGCGTCCTCCCTGTCCTCCTCTGCCACGGAAGGACTGGTTGTCCAGAGCGGGTTGGGAATGTTGCGCTTTCTGGAACCACATCTTCTTCTGACCCTTTTGGTTCTTTGAAAAGGACCGCTGGGGAGCAGAGAAGCGGACTCCGATGGCAGACAACGTCTTCCCGTCTTTCTCGCTCTGGACAAATGTCTCGCAAACCGTTTTGCCAAACAGGGCAGAACCATCGAAAGGGGCATTCGCAAATGACGCTTTAAAAGGCTCCGCAAAGTCACAATGATGGAGCCAGGCCTGACGTCTCATGACTAGGCCCGCTCCGCTAGCCCTAGTGGCTCCCGCGGTGGCATGGGACAATAGCCGCATAGGGGTATTTGAAATTGATCTCAGAGTGGCCATTCGGTTGGAGTACAATTGTTTGTCCTCCGCCAACATGGACTCATGGGGGGAGGCAGCGTATTCTTTGATAAGATCCCACTGCATCCTGATGACATGTGCCATATAGTTCAGAGACCTTACCGAGAAGGTCTGAACTAAAAACTCGCTTCCCTAAGCGGTCCATCGAGCGGGACTCCGTGCTCAGTGAATGGACTGAGGGGCTCTCCTGAGCTAGTTCCCTCTTTGTGGCTGCTGCCGTCAACATGGCATCTACGGGGGGACCCTTGCTCCAGTGCGACCGGTCTGAGGGAGGACTTAGTATTCTATCCGGGCATTTTGGTATTGGCTCCACGGTGTCCAGATCCTTCCACGCCCTGGTGGTAATAAGGTCCACCAAGGGGTCGGCCGGAGGGGACACCCAAGTGGTAGACGGGCCTGCTTTGAATACCTCCAGAAACACGGACTCATCGGAGGAAGACTTGGGGGCAGACCACCCACCTCTGATCCTCAGCATCTCCATGATGTCTCCAAAGGAGACATCCTCAGGTGGTGATCTTGGGGAGCCTTCCCCTTCCTCCAAGTCTGTGTCCTCAGTTAAGGACTCAGGGGAGTCCACGTGCCTCCTCTTGCACTTATGCTTGCGGGGCACTTCCTCGGGGGGGCTGTCCGAGGAGGCCTCGCCAGCAACATCCTGTTCCAATGGAACCATCTGGGACATTAAAGCAGGCTGTCCCTTTGGCCAGGTGATGGAAGACTGGCCCAGCAGAGAGGGAGTGCAGGGTGGAGCCGAGACAAGGGCTGGAGGTCTGGATGCTCTCAACAGAGCCCTCTCCACTACATCGAAAGCCGAGGGGGAACCACTTTCTCTGGGCTCCGAGAGTCGGCTCCCACTCAGAGCCGATGAAGGGATCGGAACCGGCGCGGAGACCATCGGATCCTAAGGACCAGTGCGCTCCGACCTGGATGGAGCCGAAGGCACACTGAATCCCTCGGATCTGAAGCTTGGGCCACGGCTCCAAGAGGTCGGATCTGACAGGCTCAAGGGCAGGGTCAGATCCGAAGTACCAAGTACTGTCGGCGCCGACTCACCCCCGGCTCCAATGCTGCTCGGCTCCGAACGCTCCGTACCCGGATAGCGGGTCGGAGAAGGAGCAGTAGGATGGAAAAAAGGTGTTGAACTCCCCCCCGAAGGGGGGGAGGCAAGAGCACTCCCATCTGCAGCTGGGCCTGGATGAACCTTCGCATCATCCGGTCCAAGTCTGCATCGGACATACTGAAAGTCGATCTCGAAGAGGTCACCGAGGCAGGCCTGGAATGCCACCTCAATGACCTCGATGGAGATCGGGCCTCCTCCTCCTCGGGCCCTGGGGAGAAACAAGGGGATCGGAGCCAAGGAGGAGGAGACCTAGAAGCAGTGGAGGGAGAAGCCCGCTTAGCTGGCGGGGCGGAAGCGGAGGCCTCGGCCTGCCACTTGTGGTGCTTCTCCCTCCGTTTCTCCCTTCTTGCCTCCCTGTCCTCTGGCACTTTAATGGGAGTTTGAGTCCCGGCCGAAGGAAGGGGGGCAGGAATGGCAGCAACCACAGCCTGTGGTGCAGCCACGGGAGCAGCTGAGGCCGGAGCTGAGTCTGGGGGTAAAAGTCCCGCCAAGACCAGCTTTGACCTCCGCTCTTTCAGTGCCCTGGGGTTGAACGCTGCATAAATGGTACAGCCTGAGGTGAGGTGTTTAACCCCAAGGCACTGAACGCACTGAGTGTGGCCATCAGCTGGGGAGAGCTTATGGCCACACTCGGTACATTTAGAAAAAATGGCTTTTGTGGCCTCAGCCATACTTAAAAGAAAAGGTAGTGTTACACACACACACACACACACACACACACACACACACACACACACACACACACACACACACACACACACACTCTCTAACGACCAGCGAAGGGAGGGAAAAACTAATTAAAAGAAAAATATTTTTACACTACAGGGAATCTAACACTTACACACTTTATATTTTTGTAAAAAAAGAAGAAAGTTGACAGAAAAATCACACAATTGACAATTACTAGTCGAGCTCACAGGAATCCAGCTATCCACAAGTGCAGCAAACTAGATCTGAGGTCATGGAGGGTTAGCAGGGGATTATGGGTGAGGGGAGGAGCTAGGAGCTCGGATCCATTAGCTTGAAACAAGTTGCTGGCTCGGATCCGATATCGGATCCAAGACCCACAGGTTGCTTACAAATGAACTCCCTACTTCAGATTAATGTATTGCCAAAGAGCAAAGTGGAGTGCCAGACATTCTAGAAGAAAGAAGGAGAGTGGGTCACAAGGTCTCTTCAATAGTCATTTAGACTTGTTGGACTGTCCTTGGCTTTGGAGGATTCAAGTCTTCATTTTAGAACTACCTTGCTATCTTTACCTGAATTCTGTTGATACTGTTTATTTAGTTTTTTGCCAAAACTGGATGAGTAGAGAAAAAAATCTCTTGAACAATTTGGAAAAAAGGAGCTTAAAAATCATAGAGATTGCCTGGATCAGCTTGTCCCCTTCATCAAACTTTTTGATCACCACTGCAGTGGAGGGGCCAAACACTGAATCTCTATCCAAGGGAAAATTTTAAATCTCATTTTTAACATCAATTGGAATATTTGGAGAATGCAGCCATGCAAACCTCCTCAAAACAGTATGAGGGGCCATAGCCCTGGAAGAAGTATCAACAGAGTCATACACACACTGCAAGTTATATAAAGCCAGTTTTTTCCTCACAAGAATAAACTGCAGATAAAACATTCCTCTTATTTTTGCAAGTCATCAAAACAAACATTTACATATGAGACTGACAATTCAAAATTCTGAAAATCAAACTTGGGGAAGTACACACTTTTTCCCCCATATCTGTCAATAATGTTCCCATCCTTATCAGAAACAGTAGGTGCTTAGCAGTAGTGGAATTAACTAAGACTATAGCTGCCGGGTCAGTTTTGGGAAAAGTGCAAAAAATGTAAAAGACTAGGGAATTTTATGCATCCTATCTGACTTTTTAGGGGAAGCTGGCTGACTATCAGGAAAATTGTAGCAGTACCACACACATCATAAAGCAGAAAGAACAGGAGGAGTGGAAGTAGGTTCTGGAAGATCCTTCTGTAACAAGTCTTAGCATTTTCTCTGGGACTGAGAAACTTCAGTGTTCTCTTGCTGAAAACACTGTCATGTTCTAGCAACAGTCTCAGAGAACAAGAAACCCTCCACAGAGAGAATCGTAAACTAAGCTCTCCTCTGAGTCTGAATCAGAAATCTGAGGAAAAAAAAAACAAATCTGCCCCTGCATCTACCTGTTCAGATTCAAAATATTGAATCACTTCAGGAAAAGAGGAATCCATCTTTCATTTTACCAGAATCTACTTTACAAAAAGCATCAATGGCCTAAATTACACACTGAGCCTGAACCAGTAAACTACTATCGAAACAAAATTGAAGAGAAGTAGATACATGCTTGGTTTTGTGTTCCTTACTTGCAGGAAATATGGGGCAATTCATGCTACTAATGGCAGCAGCTGTTTCACAAGGGATGGGCCAGCATTCTGACACAAGAGGGAAAACTTCCACGTTCCCTTTCCCAGGACCAAAAAAGAGTGACTCTCTCTTGTCCAAAGTGAAGATTACAATAACTGTAGAGGACTTTGGCAACCTCATGTCCATAGTGGCTGGAGATACTACACCAGAGTGATCTGGGGTAAACATTGGGTGGTCTGTGGTACAACAAATGGCCACATCAGTCACCCACCTTTCAGAGGCAAAATAATAGCCTGCTATGGTAGAAGAGGCTGGCTGCCTAACTTTTTCTTTTTGTGGCTGGAAGAAGGACTGACCCAGGGAACACTATTCTGTTCCATGGTCAAGACAAAAATGGTGCCTGTTTCCCAGGGGAGACAAGCTGCAAATGCTGGTAAAATTACCTGTGCACAAAACAGTCCACAGTAACTCTTTTTTGACAAAAAAAAAAAAGCACTGTAATACCCACCTTAAAACAATGTGTCAGCCCACAAAGGAATATAAACACAATTTATCCATAGAAAATATTTTTTTCAGTTAGTTTGCACTACATTTGAACTGCCAGAACATATGAGTGCTTCATTTAAAAGTATGTTACAGTCTCAAGACAGTCCATTAAAATGCAATACTCCTAGCTTAAAAATAACTTTTCTGATGGGGAAAGTAATAACACATCAATATAATTAAGAAAATAGTTTTTTTTCCCCAAAGAAAACGTATCTGTCTACCAAAGGAAGCACAAGGTGACCATTTATTCTCAAAAGGCTCAGAGGAGTATACTCTTCAAAAGCAGTAAAGCTCTAATGGGCTTCATGCTCAAACTTGTCTTAGTCATCTCAGGTTGAGCTGCTTGACAGTTTGGGTGTATGGAAGGTGCCCTGAAGTTTTGGAAGCTGGTTGCCCATTGTTATATCCTTGTCAGAATATAACCCACAGATGTAAGGCTACTGCAGCAGTGATAAATATGATGGATCAATACATAAACGATACAGAAGTGAGCCCAGTTCCATGGCATTGAGGAATGAAGTTCTGATTGTGACCCAAGCAATCAGGGTTCAGTAGTGACCCTGATGCTGGAGAAGACAGGAAAAGAAGAAAAAGAGTGAAGCGGCTAGGTTAGTTCCCCTCTCCCAGGGGGTAACTTAAGTTATATGTGCAGAGAAATACAATTTCTCCTTTGGAAACTGAGAAAACTACCTAGCATGCTTTGCTGTTGGGAGGGTGGGGCTGAATGGATCATAGTCTTGCAACTACTTACATATTGCCAGTACCCGTCTTTAGACTGTACCTCCTTATTCAAGAAGTGCTAGGACAGTAATACCAGGTTTAAATCCATCCAATCATTCAATTCCCAGTTCTAGAACAATGCAATTAATGTTACTGACAGCCCATAGCATGCTACCTTCTCTTGTATAGCTGAGTGTGTACAATGACTTAGGGCCACAAAACAGAAAAAAATGTGAAACCTGACAGCTGCTATAATGACGGTCCATAACAGTTAACCACTGAAGCAATAATAGAAAACAAATGTGTCAGCTGATCGAGAAATATGTTGATGATCATCAGGAAGTGTGGGCAAAGTGTGAAGAAAAATGATCTAGAAGTAATTCTTCAAATACAACTGACCAAGAACTACACTAATGAAAAATATTAAATTTGCAAAGGGGGCAAGCTCCCTGTGCTCTTCTGCACCCATATACTTATACTTATTAATCTGACAGTCCCAAAATCTTGTGGAAAGGAGAAACTGTTTAATACAGTGCACAGAGGTCTAACACACTGATGCCATATTCACACTCCATACATTACAATGAGAAATGCTAGAATAAATAAGCCAGTAAAACTGTCCTTTAGCAATAGTAGGGAAGATGTTGTAAGGACTAATTTATTTATTTATTTATACTTTGTTGACCATGTTGTTCCTCTAGGCTAGTAGCCTTTTTTCAAGGGAGACCAGAGGTAGTATTTATACTACTAGGGGAAATTTGGTCAGGGTATCAGGGAACTTCCCCTGTTTCCATGCTAGAGGCAGATGGAAAGAGAAGGAGATAAATGGAGGAAAAAGCAAATATCAAGACAAGAGAATGTGTGTAGGATTCTGTGGAAATGTATCAAAGAAATCTGTTTAATGGAGGTGAGTCAGCAAATAATGGATGCATAATTGCAACCCTCAAATCCAGACGATTGCAGGATGATTCACTAAAAGAAATGGTGATACAGAGTGAGCCAGAAAATGAAGGAGATATTTCCTGGGGGTGTATTACGGAGGAAATATGAAAGGAGGATGCAGAGACAATCCTGAACAATAGCGGTGAGATAGAAAAGGAAACATATGCCAAGAAAGTAAAAGAAGTCAAAAGGGGAATAGTAGAAATGAAAAAGGCAGAAGAAAATGAAAAACAGAAGGTTGTGGTAAGGATTCAAAGTAAAGAAGACAAATAAATGGACAAGTATGAAGTGTGGGACAATTTGATAGCTGCTTTGGATGTAAAAGTACATGATGTGAGAGCAATTATTCTTATTAACAAAGAGACATTTTGTGACATTATATTTGAGACTGTTTTGTCAATGGAAAATTTTCTTGGAGAACTAGAAACTTTATTTATTTATTTATTTTACATTTGTTTACTGGGATAGTCCAACTGGATACATGTCCATTTTCAACGGAGGCCCGGGGAGAAAAGCTCCAAATAGACAAACTTACATAGATTACATAAGAAGTTAGTTAACATTAGAAAATACAAAAACAAGTGATTATGTACAATGGTTTATTAGTGTTCCCTAGTGGGGATTCACAATTCTCATGGACAGATACAATTAAAAGCAAGTAGTATTCCCTAGTAGGGACTCACAATTCTCATAGACAGACACAATTAAAAGCAAGAGACATCAGATTAGATGCAGAGCTTGGTGACGTAGTTACATGTTATGATATTTACAGATTATGTTTTTAGTTTATAACCCATGGAACCCATTGTAACCCATGGAATCTTTATGTGATACAGAGATACAAAAACTAAATTCATGTACAGTTTCAGAAGTGGAAAGAAATTTTGAAAGGACATTTAAAACCTTTATATAAAGAAGCACTGGACATTGCAAAACTTTATGATAAAGGGGTTTATAGACTAGTGGATGGGATTGCAATATTGTATTAAAAATAGAAAGAGAAAAATTATACGTATACCAAGCACGATAAATGTGGAGGGAATAAGGGTGTTGTAAAGCACTTGACGACAACCCAAATATGTTTTGTGTAATTATATATGTGTGTGTGTGTGTGTGTGTGTGTGCGTCTGCGTGTGCGTGTGTGTGTGTGTGTGTGTTGGAGACGGATATTTGGTAAGTAACTGATAAAAGAAAATGTATCTGTGTGGAAATGGGACACGATGCAAAAATGTGAATTGGAATGTTATAAATGTCACAAACTTGGACATTTATGGATGGATTGTAAAAATGAAAATGAAAGGAAAAAGAAAAACAAAGAGAAGAAATTTTCGAAGTAGGACAAATAAAAAAGAACTAGATGAAAAAGGTAGAAAAAGAAGAATAAATAACATATAACAATGCATTGGAAGCAGACTAGTAAAGGACGATGGAAGTGTAATGAAAGAAATAAAAATGTAAAAGGATAAACAGAAAGAACTCAGGAAAATATTATGAATAGTGTAGTACAATACGTACAAGTAACGTTTAAAAAAAAAGAATGTAGTGTAAAAAACATGGAAAGTAAAAAAGTTAACAGAAAACAAGACTAAGGAGTTAGAAAAGGAGTTTTCTTTATATGAGTAAGATAAAGTATTATGGCAAGTAAATATAGATTTGGTGCAGGACCAGATGGAATAAGGTATGAAATGTATACTAATTTAAGGGATTGATAAAAAATATATATTATTTAAATATTTTGAATAAAAGGTTATATAAAGGTTTTATGTATAAAGAATTATATAATGGAATACTTAAATTCATATGGAAGAAGGAAGATAGACAATTAAAAAACTGGAGACAGTAGTGAATAATAATTATTATAAGATCTTTATGAAAATAATTCAAAGAGATTTGAAACTAAAATGGAAATATTATGGAAGATAGAATATATAGTATAAAAGAGAAGTGTTGTCAATAATTATTAGCTGTGGATTATATGAATAGAAAAGATTAAGTAGAAATCATGGTAGGAGACCTTAATAAGGCATTTGAAACAACTGGAAATGAAGTCTTATGGGGATTTTTTAAAGAATATAATATAAGCGAGAAAGCTAGGAAATTATGTTTGTCACTGTATAGTAATAATAAAATAAAAATAATTGTAAAAGGCTGGTTAATTCAAGAGGTACATATGAAGAGTTAGGTAAGACAGGGATAACCAGTGAGTCGTATAATCTTTGCATTAGTTATGAGTATGATAGTATGTGAAATAAATTACAAAATGAAGGAGCTGGGTACTTAACACCTGAAGGGTTAAGCATTCCAGTTTTGTTAACATACGCATATGACATTATAATAATTTCAAGAAACAAAATTTGGATAAAAGAAGTAATAATTTGTAGAAATTAGTGTCTGGAGATGAGAGACGTTGCCCGTTCGATTCTCAGAGCATCTTCTGTGTGGCGAGATGCGTGAATGGGCATTCCTTCATTGAAGGTTGTGCGTTAGGCCTGGCAAGCTAACTCCATTAGTTCCGCTGTGGCGACCCCTAACCGATAAAAGCCGAAAGATGCAAACAAGTGTCTGGAGATGAGAGGGTGGTTTTAAATAAAGAGAAAAGTAAAGGTGTAGGTGATGTAGTAAAGATAGTGGGTATATATTTTACAATGAATGAAATTTCTGTGTTAGTTATAACATTTGGGAATAAAGATGTAAGTAGAATTCAACGAGGAAAGCAATATTAGAAATAAAACAAACTTGTCTTTTCTAGAGAACATATAAATTATCATTCAGAAAAAAAGGCTTATTGGATAAATTCAGTACTGATGGGAAAAGTAGCATACTTAGCCAGTGTATTTATTTTATGTTTTTAATTTATATGGGGTTCTAGAATAAACCCAGTAAAAAGAAGAGTTTTGTATGTAAATAAATAAGAAGGACGTTTAGGGTTAATTAACCCAGTGGTATATGCTGCTTCATTAAATTTGTAATAAGTGTTTAAATGGATAAATGTGAAAGATGAGAGATTAGTAGTAAAAGTCATCTAAGCTACCACCGACTCAAGCAGTTAGGTCTTTGGTTTAATATCTCATCTGGAGGACAGCACATACAGAAGTGCAGCACCCCCTGATGTTGTACTATAGTGTTAGCAATACATCTACCTTGTGTGGGAATAGAACCCACTGCCTTTTGCATCACATGCAAGTGTGCTACATGGTGTGCCACAGACACTAACTAATGCCAGATGACAGAATGCTTATAAAACTTAACACAGTGTAAGATAAGTAGATTTGTAATTATATGTAGTAAGGTAGTACTTTACAAACAGCAGTAATAACACTTTTATATTTTAACATTTTTACAGGTTTCAATTGAAACTCAACACTCAATCCAAACCTGTGGCCTCTGTGGTGATTTCAACAGCTTACAAGTGTTAAATGATGTTGGAGGTGAAGGTAATTACATTTGTTTCTTTGTGAAGTTCAAATATGCCACATCCAAGTTAACTGCCCTGATTTACTAATAGCTGAAACACAGCATTTGGTCTATTGAAGTAATAGATCTAATTGGTAGTAATTTAATTCCAAACTGTTCTAACTTTATATAATAACGTCAGACCTCAGAAAGTAAGCAATTTCTTGGGGAGGGTATAATTACAAGCATTTTGGTGGGATTATTGCAGATGCTAAAACATTTCCAAAATATCACAGAAAAGCAACAGACTGGCTTATTATCAAAAATAGTGATCATTATTCGAAGTCACTTTTTAACATTAGTGAATTAATGATCCTAAATCTGTTAGCCACAACCATTAGACTGACCAGATTAGTGTATAGGGTAAACTACGACAAACGAACAAATAAATAAATAAAGCAGATTTATTTATAGATTTTGGGTTAACCCATTAAGAGTACTAATCCATGTGGGCCACGTCTGAGCCATAGCATTTAGCAAAGGTGCAAGTCATCAAAGCATACAAAATCTTCTTACTAAACATTGTTAAAGAGGTAATGGTTCCATGGTACAGAATGTTAAAGCCTTAACAGCAACTCATACGAAATGGGATAGACTAGTAATCCTGATGTGGAGTTCTCAGCTGGAAGGGTTGAAAGTGAGCAGATGACTGCAGCTCCCCCACAGTTGAGGGGGCAAGACAGTCTAGTTCATGGCAATACTGACACCTACTGGAAGAAGAGGAATATGGCATGCAGCACATGGTCCAGAGAAGAGTACTTCAGCTCATTGTGTGTGTGGGGGTGAGGGGGGTGTTGAGAAGTTATGGACACAGGAAAAGACACAGAAGGCCCTCAATCTGGAAAGTGTAGACATCAACTATCAGGGATGGGACTCCCCCCACAACTAGAACTCACCACATAAAACAAAATATTTTACAGCACTTTACAAAAAATTAAAGGTTTATACATAATCAGTGAAAACATAAATGAACTGTTTTCAGGAGTTAAAGCTAACTAATAATGGAGTCTTAGCTAGTTAATAATGTAATACGCAATCATTAAATACAAGTATAGATACAGCCTGAATTATTCCCCATTCTAAGATGATACAACATGATGAAGTAACTAAACAAACATACTAAGATGCTAACAAGCACCACAAGTGCTCATGGAATAGACAATGTGCAAGTTAGTAAGTTAAGGAGGTGAGAGGGGAAACAAAAAAGGGACGGAGGAGAAATTATGCTGTGGAGTTAAAGAAAGGTAGAGAAGACAGGAAATTTACTTACTTATCTCTTGTTAATTGGATTAGTCCCACTAGGCTAGTCACTTATTTTCAGGGGAGACACAAGGTGGTATTTGTACTAATAGGGGAAATATGACCAGGCATCAGGGAACTCGCCTACTCTTTGGCATAGGGGAATGACATTAAAGGTGGCATATCCTGTTCCTGTCTCCATTCCAGGCACAAATTTAGCCCAGAGAGACAGTAGAGCCATGGAGGATGTAACCCAGTGCACTGATAGTGCAAATGTTGTTGTTGAAAAGAATATGGAGTTGGCAGAATCACTGCCAAATGGAAAAGTAATGGCGGAGAGCATGTCCATATCAGGGAAAAAGTAGAGGAAGGAGCAGGTTAATGCACTGGAGGAGGTGGGGGCTGATTTGGAGGATTTATTTATTTATTTATAATGAAGACGCAGGATGGATATGTTATTATAACCTTTCAGTCTTGAGGGTTGCAATATGATTATTTGGTGAACATGATTAACCAAGTAAACTGGAAAATGAAACAATGGTTTCTTGGAGCGGGATAATGGAGAAGATTGAAAGAGAGGCCAAAGGAGAGAAGCAAAAGTTAGAATAGACATCACATGCACAAACTATAAGACAAGGAGAAGAATGAAAGAACAAGTAAATGAAATAAGGAAGAAGTTTACTGCATGTATAAGCAACAAAAAATGAACAAGGACTGAACAGGTACGAAGTTTGGGACTTGGTAATTGGACCATTAGGAGTGACACCTAAAGAGGTAAGAACATTTATTCTAATTAATAAATAGACCTTTTGTGATATAATATCTGAAACTGAACAGGCTATGGAAAATTTCTTAGGAAGATATGAACAACAAAAAAGCAATAGTCCATGATCTGAATGTTATTTAAGTTTTCTTTAGACAAACAGAAAAAAAAAGAATAATGATGCAGTTCAAGACTGAAATTGAAGCCAGTGAGCTGAAGCAACATTTACTGACTGTTTGTAAAGATGTTGTTGATACAACAAAGGTTTATGATGAAAGAGGTCTATGGACTCGGGGTTGGGAATGTAGTGTTATATTAAAAATGATAAATAATAATTTAATTCCCATTCCAAGTGTAACAAATGTGAATGGTAAAAGGGGTTATGTAAAGTATAAGGGTCAACCAAGAACATGTTTCTTTGGTGGTAAAGATGATCATCTGATAAGAGATTGTAATAAAAGAAAATGTTTTATATGTGTAAAAAAGGATATGAAGCAAATAAATGCGATTTAAAGTGTAAAAAATGTGATTGTTCATGCTTAGAAAGTGAAAATGATATCAAAATAGTTGAAAAAAAGGTTATACATACAGAACATGAAGAAATAATACAAGAGAAATCAGTACAACATGAATTAAATGACAAGGTAGACGACAATGTGGAACAAGAAAATGTAGGTAAAGATAATAGTGAGACAAGTGAGGAAGAAGAGGGAAATTGTTAGAGGTGAATCTCTAACCCCTTTTTCCACTGCCTCTTATATTCAACCTCCCTCTCTCCTATTCTGATTCTTAAACCCCCTGTATTACCTCTACTCATCTCCACAGTTTACTTCTATACTATGCTCTGTAAAACCTTACTGTTAAACTACTGTAGAATCATGACTGTAATATAAATTTTGTAAATTGTATTTGCTCACTCTATTGTTAGAATATGAAGTTAACTGTACACTAAATTGTTACTTTCTTACTCTAATGGAGCTTTTCTGCCCGGGTCACTGCTGAAAAAAGGCTTTCTGCCCAGCCAGACTAACCCGGTCAACAAATGTAAAATAAATAAATAATGAACATGTATTCAGATGACATAGTGTTAATAACTAAAAATAAAAAAAATATGGAAAATGTCAATAATGAATTGATGAGGTCATTAAATAAAATTGGATTAAGCATTAACAAGGAAAAAAGTAAAGGTTATGGATATAAGGGAAATATAGGAGATATAGAATTCAATAAGAAACACATAGATATCTTAGGTACAATATTTGGGCAGAATTAATACAAAAATGAACAATGGAAAATTTTATTTAGAGAAATAAAGGCAATTACTACTTTTTGGAAAACTTTTAGGTGTTTCTATAGAAAGGAGGTATATCTGATTGATACTATTATATTGGGAAAAATTGCATACATAGCCAATGTATATATGCTTCGTACAAAACATGAAAAAGAATTGATGGATTAGTGATTCCTTCATATGGGGTTCTAGACTGAATCCAGTCAAAAGGTGGATATTATATATGAAAGAAGAACAAGCACTATTGGGTTTAATAAACCCAATAGTATATGTGACATCTTTGAATTTATATAAAATGTTACAACGTAGTACAAAAGAAAAACAATGTTTAATTGGTATGGTTCTTACATGTAATTATAACATATTTTGGGAAAAATGAAAATAGGAAAAAATATGAAAAGATGTAATTAATGAGGGAATAAAAGAATGTTAAAATAAGATTATATTATGGAAGGTGAGAATGGATATGACAGAGAAAAATAGAAAAGAATGGTGGTTGAACATTATGAGAACACACGTTTTTATTGATCCATAGAACAGTTTAGAAAGAAATAAAAAGAAAGCCATATTAATGAGGTGTAAATGGTATAAAAGGTTACATGAGTTTAAAGACTTTCTGTGGAGATTATTGATAGGCAAATTGCCAGTTAAGGCAAATATGCCCTATAAAAGCAAGGGAAATAGAATATGTTAATGTAGTAGTTGTAAGGAATATGAAATACAGAGCATGTGTTTTTGAAATGTTTAAGAGTAAAGATGTTGTGGAATGAATTATGTAAAATAATATATTGAGGAATTTTATAAAAGCTCAAAAAATAACTATGGACATGATAGAATTTGGTTATTATGGCATGACCAAGCAAGAAGATGTTAAAGGAATGGACAGAATAATATGTTATGCTCCATGGACAATTTGGAATGAATGATTAAATGAAATTAAATGTAATGGCAAATGGGTACTGGCTAGAAGATTAGGAAAAATATGTTTTTAGTTGTGGAAGAAAGGGTGGAGGGACAGTAATTAATATAAAGCAAGAAATTAATATAAATGGGTTAACTGTTGTAAATATTGTAAACAGGTAAATAATAAGATTTGTAAATATGAATTATGTTTTACAGTAAAAGCCCTGCTCTTTTACATCCACCTGAGCTACCATCAACTCAGGCAAATGGAGCCTCATTTCAACATTTCGTCCAAATGATGACACATTCAGGACTGCATTGAAAGAGGACAATGCACTTTTGGAAAAGTGTGTTTGGCCGTTTCACTTTCGGCCATTTGATGAACAGTACGGATCCCGAGGCATCATCCTAGGTGAAGATAGAATGCTGCTTAAGGCTAGGGACATACCCACCTGGGATACATAATCAGAGAGCTTAGTCATGTTTCTCTTCATATAGTCCAGTGAGGTATGTCGTAAGTCGTTCAGACCAACATGGACTATGACAGAGTCATAACAGTGTCTGGTGTTGAAAGACTTAAGTGAATGTGTGATGTGGCGTATCCTGGCCCCTGACAGACAACTGACTGTGACCTTTTCCTTATCCAGCTTGGTGAGTGGAACATCTGTGTGTCTCACAATGGAGTCACCTATGACTAAACCTTTGATTATGTGTTTTGCCTTAGGGGCATGTTCAGTGAGTCACTGGTGCATGCTTTGTATGTCTACTATGATTTGCTGGGAATCTATTAAGTGAAGTATATATGTCTGGGAAGTCTCTGATCTGTGGGTAGGCTTTTAGTGAGAACCACTGCATATGTAGGTTTCAGGTGTTGTATGCATGGATGCTGCAGGAGGTAAAGTATGTGAGCTGACAACCTGCATAGTATCTGATATACTGATTTGTGAGTGAGAGAGCCTAGATTCTAGATTCTTTTTTTTTCTCAAATTTTTTTTTTATTTTTCAAATACATTTGAATGAATTCCATAGTATTTATACATAACATCTTAAATAACTATGTACACTATTTACATTAGCCTGACACTATAACAGATCTTAAAGTATACAGTTACTTTATAAGTATGTCCAATCCATTATCAGAGTATCTGATCAATTATTGTATAGTGTCAATCAACAATAAGACTTTTCCCCAAGGGTTGTTGATAAATGGCTTTGGATAAATTCTCACTTCTTTAATTTTAATTTTCAATAATGCTGAGGTCTTCAGTAGGCTGTAGAAGGCTTCCAAAGTTGGTATTGTGTTTTATTCCATTTTCTTGTTATATACTTCCTTGAAATTGCAAGTATAGTCCATACTAGATACATGTTTGACCTATTCAAATGAGGACCTTCATTCACATTAAATAATACAAGAACTTTAGTTAAATAAAATGATTCATTAAATAAAGCTTGTAGAAAGTTATTAATACTATTCCAAAATGGCTTAATTTTAACACAATCAAAGAAAATGTGGTTCCAATCTACATTGTATACTTGCTCACATCTCCAACATATTCCTTTTATGGAAGAACTCATTTTATTGATTCTGTCTGGGGTTAAGAATGCTCCTTGCAAGCATTTCCAATTAAAAACTTTGCAGTATTGTGTAAAGGATGTATATTTTATCGATAATAATATATTTGTTTTAATATCTTCAGTTAACTGTATTGAGTGTCATTTTGTTATATATTTCCAATATGAGGTTTTGGGTGTTGTTTTATAGTTTATTTGTAAAATTTTGAAATACTATTTCCCACGTCAGAGTCATTATATATGATTTCATATATATATTTCGTAAATTTAGGAATTTCTTTAAATGAAGAATTGTTAATTATTCTACTTAAATCTTGTGAATATGACAGAATACTCTGTAAAGTTAGCCAGTCCTGTTGTGGAGTTTTGTATGTTGTTTTTATTTCTTGCATATCTAAAACTTTTACTTCTTTGATACATTGGCGCCAACAAACAAATCATTTTTGTTCCCAGGAATTAATAATTTCTCTCTAAATTTTATGTGTAAAGTTCTTTGTGATTATAAATGGTGCTAAAAGATCAAACCAGATTTTTAAATCTATATTTGCATTAATCATTTTTATAAATGAGTCAATGTAATAATTAATCATACGAGTTTTAGTGGGTTTAGTTATGTCATATTGCATACTAATACATATGTGCCATGGCAAATTGTTTTTATCTATTTGAAATTTTTTTTTTGTAAATCAAATTCATTTATTGATATTACAGTTAATAATTCTTTCCAATTTGCAGAGTAATTTGGACTTATCCAATCAGAGATTGTTTTAGATATTCATGCTTTTATATATGTGTCTATATCAGGAAAGTTTAATCCTCCCTGTTTCCATGGTCTGATATGATGTATTAAAGCTATTCTGTTTCTTTTGGGAAACCATAAAAATGTTATTAGGCAAGAATGTATTTCTTTAAGTATATTCCTTTCTGGTAACAAGATTCTTAATATAGATGCATCTCTCATGTATTGAATTTGTGTGAATTAGGAGAAGTGGGTTGTCAGTATACATGAGGCAATTGCTACATTCCTTTAGGATGACCATGTCAATCAGGTTAGTTGGAGAAATGATAGGAAATTGTCCATTCGTGATGCTAGATGAAGTACTATGGTCAGTAACAGGGAGAGGACTAGAAGAACCAGGTATGGTTAAGGGACAAAAAAAAGTTCTAAACTGTGAGGGGCTTAATGGGTAAGACTTTTGAAGGAACCTCAGAGGCTAAGCTGAGTGTCTAACTAGGAGGTGAAGAGCAACAGTGAGAAACCTTTGATGGAGCACAACCAGTTGACTAAGGTAAAAATTATCCATCTAAGAGTTTGCGTCTATAATTCCCAATGGTATCCTTTACTGCATGGTAGTACGCAATAATGCGGGTGGTGCATACCACACAAATCCCTACTAATGTGGGCAACAAGTAGCAATGAAAGTAAACTGTTTTCAAACACTCTAACCAATAGTAGCAGCTAGACTGGGCTCTGGGCCAACAACCACCACCCAGATAGGTTCTTAGTTACACTGTACTCTCATTAGGGTGTAGAGGAAGGCCTTTTTTCTGGAGGAATGTTGGATTATTGTTCAGAATCTGTAAAAACGACTGGGTCCTGCAAATCTGAATCAAGTCTATGCTAGGCTAGTGTAGGAAACAGCAAAAATACAGTAAAATACAGTTCAAAAATAACAGCATACAGTAAAATACAACCCAATAGTGCAGATCAAGTAAAATGATACTTATTTTTCAGTAGCAGGATGTGGATGTTTCAGAAAACACAGGAGGCTGATTGCTTGTTGCTAAACACATGTATCTCAAGAAGATGCTGCAGGCCTTCATATGGATTTACCCAAGTAGACGGCTGCTAGTCCTTGTTAGATAGCCACAACACATGGCAGAACATCTCAGTCAAGTTCTAGGTCCCACAGCACTATTAGGTCAACATCAAAAGCTCCCCTGTATCCAGTAGATCCCATCACTGGAGGAACTCATCATCAAACTCACATGCTGGCACTTGCTCAAGATCTCTGGGACCATCACCATAATATCATTAGGGGACACTGTGTACAGCACCTTTCAAATACAAGTTACATTCTCATTAAAAATGAACACAGAGAAACTATTCACCCTGCAATCATTTCCCAAAAAGAGTTAACAGACAACAGTGGGAAACAAAACACACACACTTCTTTTTTTAAGGCGAGTAATTTGTGCACAGTTAAATTCATCATACCATCCTCTGGACACTGCAGTGAAAAATCTCAGCATAGCCCTAAAAATGTTTCACAACACCTGCTTTTCCATACTTTAGTCAAAGTTTGCCTGTATAAATAGCACTTATGCACTTTACTCCTCAAACCTGTTTAAGTGATGACTTACCAACAGCTTAACATCAGCGCTCCCTATCTGAAAAAAGACACTGAAACACAAGGGCCTGGAACTCTGTAAACTTTAGTAAATTCAGGTACTGGCTAGTAAGTACAGTGCCTGGATGCCAAATAAAGAAGAAACTAACAGAGTCTGAAAGAAAATCAGCCAGAAAAGGTAAAGAGAAAACCCTGACTGGGAAATAACCTGCAGCTGTTCTGCAAAAAAGCAATTCAAACTCTAGCTTCAGTGCAAGACATGACTTCCAGTAATCTAGAGTAAAAAAGAAGTCAAATGTGCTCATTGCTGATTCATATAAATGAAACACTGAAGGAGTATATCACTTCAACTAACAAAAGGCTGGAAAAATGGAAGAAACTTTAAACAGATATTCAGATGAGCTGATAAAACTGCAAAGACCAAAGGTCGAAATGAAGACGAGGCTGGCTGAGTATGAGAATGCTCAGGAAGAGATGTTTCAATAAGTGGTACAATTAAAGGACAGAGCACATGGGAGAAAATATGAGATTTTCTGCTGTACCAGAGAAACTAGAAAGAACATATTCATTTTAAGAAGGCACAAATAAGCAACTGGACTGGTATCCCACAGCAGGAACTGTTACTTGAAAGGGCACACAATGTGTATGCTCAGAATCTGGCCATGAGAAAACAGCCAAGACCTGTGTTATTAAAGATGAAACCTACCAGCAGAAAGAGCTGATCCTGACAAACCTGTGGTAAATGGGTATAGTATTAAGTGTTTGAGGAAAATGATAGTTATCTGTATCTCAGGCAGAAGAGAAACAAATGTATTCCAGTAATCAGGAAATGTTGAGAGGCAAGTGTGAGATTCAAGCTGCTATATACAGCTGTCTTCAGAATATTTTTTTCCTGGAGGATCAAATGCATTTTTTAATACAGATCAGGCTAAGGAGGAAATAAAAATGTTTATCCAATAAAAAATGAGACAGCATATACAAGGGGCTTCTGCTTCTCATTCTTCTGACAACAAAGCTCATAGTGAAATCTTTTCCAATGATCCAAAGGAAAATGATTGTGAGACAGGAAAAAAAGGATAGAAGTTGACCAGAAGAATCAAGAGTGCCTTTGAGTTGGACTAAAGTCTGGTGTTAGGTAATGAAGATGATTAGGAAGAAGACCAACCAACAACACTAAAATTAGTGAATAAATGGGAGATTATAAAGTTTCAATCACATTTGTGAAATATGGCTTTACAAGAACAAGTGGCTGAGAAATACTGGAATTTTGGTGACTTTGTTGAACTTGTGGGTGGACCATAAAGCATATACCAATTTTATGTAATTAATGTTTAGAAGGACACCAAAGAGGGAGAAAAATAAGTAATTGTAAGTAAAACAATTTCAGTTCTTATTAGCAATATGCTGCAATAATTTAACATTTGTCATCCCCTCCAAATAATTTATATTATTCTTAACTATATCTAGGGTGGCACAGTGGTGCAGTGGTTAGTGTTTTCACCTTATAGCAAGAAGTTCTTCAGTCTGATTCTCAGCTAGGGTACCTTCTGTGTGGAGTCTGCATGTCCTCCCTGTGTTTGCATGAGTTTCCTCCAGGTGCTCTGGTTTCTTCCCACATTCCCAAGACATGCTGCAGGTGGAGTGGACATCCTGAATCTGCCCTAGGTGTGTGCTTTCTGAGGAAGATTGAGAGCCGGGCTGGCAACTCAACACCATAAAGCTCGACTGCCATTTGTTCCGTGGAAAAATGATCTGCTGTGGCAACCCCTAGTGGGAGCAGCTGAAAGTAGACACTTTTTTTTTTTATTTCTATCCTATTTTCAACTCCGTTTTCATTTTATCCAAATCAGTATCTATCTCTTCTGAAGAAATTTCTGTCTTGTCTATTAATGCTCAAATAATCTCCACTACCCATTCTTTGAATTCCTCTCTTTTTAACAGATAGGTGGAAAATTGGCAGTGTCTCATTTTTACTTCATGTCCCTGCATATTATTTTAGGTTTTATGATCTGAAATAGTTATTGGATACATGTCAAAGATTTTATTTAAATGCACATTTTCCTAAGAAATAAAAATTATATCTAGTCTAGCTCAGTTACAGCACACTGTATTTTTTGTTAGTTTTTATAGGTGAATGATCAGAGATAGTTACTGGATGAACATCAAAGCTTTCAATTAAATGCATGTGCTCTTGTGAAATACAATTTTTATCAAGACTAGCTCAGTTATTGTTCCTTGGAGAATAATACATAAACTCTGTCTGAGTTTCTAATACTGAATTCACATCTTCCATGTCAAATATTTTCATACATATCTTCAGAAATATACTGTCTTTTGTTATGTTTTCCATTCTAGGTCCCCAGGTATATCCTCACTGTTGTGAACCAAATTCCAGTCCCCACCTAAAAATAATATTCCCCATTAAAACTGATATTTCTCCCCAAATTTTTTAAGCTCTATAAGAGCAACCTTTGGTGGAATATAAATATATGTCACCATAATCTTCCTGCTCCCACCTTGCCAACAACCTCTTACTACCACAAACATAGCCTTATTGTCTTTTTTCTCTTCTATCACTATTAGAATCCCACTGCTAATTAGTATTATTTCTCTCCCTCTCCTTTCTTCCTGATATTCTGCTGAATATCCATCTTGACATCTTTTCCTTCTCAAATTCATGTGCTCATTTCTACCCAAATGTGTCTCCTGGAATATTACTATTTGTAGCCTACATTTCTTCATATAATTCAATAGTCTTTCATTTTTATAGGTTCACTAGCAAATACTAAGGTATCAGTATGTAGACTTTTCCAAGTCAATCCAACAAGCAGAGGTTGGAATCAAACCCTGTACCTTGTACCTCTCTGGGGTAAAGACTTTAACCAATATGCCAACCCCATGTCCAACTGATAACATTTGATAATGGAAAAACAAACTAATAACTCTGTGAAGTCAAGGTTTGGTAATCAAGAAAACTTGGGTTTATTTAAAGGTGATGTTATTTTGTACATTATAAATCCAGAAAAGGATATTTCTGTGTTGTGCAACATTTTGAGACACTTTCAAGTCTTTCTGGGCTACAAAATTAATGAAGATGAAACAGAGGCCATAGCAGTAAATTAGGTGTTCATATATAAATTGGTTCAACAATACCTATACTTTTGGGGACATGATAAGATAAAATATTTAGGTGTCTGGATTAAAAAGTATTCTGTTATGACAGCACAATATGTGGGAAGAGACTAAATAAAAGATAATACAAAAACTGAAAACTGGAAGCTCTTGTTTGTGAATGTGGATTGTAAGATACAAGCAGTGAAAACATTTTTAGTCCTTTTAGTTTTATATACAGGTCAGGCTTAACTTTATCAACCAGAGAAGAAGTTTTGGACAATAATTAATAAAGAATTGAAGGAGTTTACTTGAGAAGGCAGGGGAGGAGGTTGAGGGTTTAGTGGGATATGTTGCTTCTCGTGGTATTGGACTATCTGATTTGGAGGGATATTTTAGAACTACACAATTAAGGCTCATATGCAAAACACACTCAGAAGGTTATAAATCAAAGTGGAAAGGGATGATGATGATTAAGCAGGGGGGGAGTTCCTGAAATAAGGAGAAAATAAAATTGTGGATACAGATCCTTAAGGAGAATAACAGTAACCATAAAGAGTATTATATTCATAAAGTTGCAGTATAAATTCCAAGAATTGAGTCAACACTAGAACTGAGAAAAGGATTTTGCTAAAGGGATGACTGCAATTATGGGTGCAAAAAATAGGCAAGTTGGGGCTGGAATTTACTGGAGAAAACTGGCAAGAGAGCCAACATATTGGGAGCAAATAATTAGAGCGGGAAAGGCAATGGAGTAGGGTGAGGCCAAGCAGAAGTGTGCACTGTATGTTAGAAATTGCCTTCCCTACCAGAGATTGATATCAGAGTATATGCAAAGAAAAAGGGATAGGGGTGTCCTAGGTGAAAGACCATCTCTAGTTGAGGTTTTAGCCAAGTCTGGAACAGAAGTTGCTGTTAAAAAGGGCATATAAATAATGATAACAATAAGACTCAAATAGAGGAGGTTAGAAAAGATTGGGAAGAGAGACTGGAAAGTAATTTACAAATAATCAATGAAAGGGCATATAATGGCTTCCTAGTATGCAATTAATTCTAGAACATTTTGGATTTTTCCTTGAAAGTGTTTACATAGGTACTTTTATACCCCAAGTAGACCTCAAATATTTTTCCTCACGTAGCTAACAAATGCTGGAGATGTGATGGGGAAGGAGATAAATGTGCTGAATTGGCAGATTTTAAAACTATGTTACAGAATACTCTGTCAGAAATATTGGGGGATCATATATCAAACTGTAATCCACCTGTAACTGAAATATTGAATAACGTGAAATAAATAAAATAACTGGAAGTGAGAAAAAGGAATGGGCAAAATACATATAAATAAATGGAAGTTATTGGAACAGTACATGCAGAATAATGCTCAAGAGAAGGAGTGAGGTAAAAAGGAAAGCAGGAATTGTGGAATATATATATATATGAGTTTTGAGTGTATAACAGTTGTTATAAATGAAGAAAACATATATGCAATGTATAATGTATGAAAAAAAGCATTATAGTTCATTTTCTTTTCTGTTAATGTATGTGTACCTATGGCTTAAGTATTAATCTAATAAAGTATTAAAAATGTATATCCGTGTCTGGGACAGTGCAGTGTTGAAGCATTCATTTTCAGCTCCCTGATGGTTATGGATTGGTGTCATTAGCCAAGGTTTGAGTGGGTAGCCTGCATCACCTAGAAAACAAAACAAGGAGGGACACAACAAAAACATCTATAGCTAAAGAAATTACTGTGGTTAGAAACAGTATTTATATTTTGCACTTGCCATCTAGGTAACCATGAGGAATCTTACTATACAGCAAGAGGCAGTACGTTGAGCCTGTGTGCCAAGAGAGTCTGGCAGTTAGTGCAGGGGATTTAGGCTTTAAGCTACTCCAAACTATTTTCTGTGGTACAGGGTATAATTATCTCACATTTCATTTGTATAATGTGTGACCTTGAGCAAGTCACTTAAACAGTATTTTGGGACAATTGGGAATTTGGGCTAGGGTCTTTAATGATTTCCTGGACTGCATGCCTAGTAATTGCCTACAATCCTATAAGTATGTAAGTTGTGGGCACTGCCAGGATGCTGGGTTGAATGTTACTGATGCACCCCTCTGCATTCTACACTTCCTGGCAGTTGATAGAATGGTAGCCCTTCTTTTTTCAGTGCTACTCACTCCCATGTTGCAGGAAAGCATACAGTTCTATAGATGGCATGTATATGGTACTGGCTCAGTTCTGAGATGACACTGGGAAATAGATGTACTTATCCACATGTACTAAGAGTATGTCAAAGAAATTCTAAAGTATCCTCAAGGCAGAAGCCTGGGAAGTACCCAGTGTGTCCCAATTTGTCTCTGGAAGGTGCCCTTGGCAAGCATAGTGAGGGCTAAACATACCTTGTATCCGCATGTATAGTAAGGCCACTCATCCCCCTAGTCCCCATCTGTGGACCATACAAACTTACCAAAGCTTATACTATGTCCATGTCTTTTTTAAACCTGTCCAAGATTTCCTGATCAGCAAAGTTCAGATGGGTTAGCCTTTGCTATATATTCACCTTTATGGCTGGTGAATGCCACTGGGTGCATATGATTTGGATGCAACTGAGACAAGCAACTTTGACTTGGGGACAAAGAAGCTGGCAATGTAAACAAGCATGTTCACTGATTGCAGTGAAATGAACAGGAGGGCTAATATGCTGAATAGGCATGGAAAAGGTTAGATTACCTCTTCCAAACTGATGGCAATTTGTGAGTGAAAAATGCCTCTCATCCAAAGAAAGTTTTGTTCTTGGTACATCTGCATGGTAGAGTTTCTTGCAGCTCTTAACTGCTTCAGTGAACATTTGTGGTCACATGGAATTCTGAATAAACTTCCTAGAATTCCTATTCTCATGAATCTAGTTTTGGTACTGAAGGGTTTATAGGGGTACCATAAAAATTAATAGTGTATCTTAAATATTTTTCAAGAGGTGATGGGCAGGTAAAGGGCATGCAGTTTGATGGTATGGCAATTGAAAAAGCCACAAATACATTATAGTGCATATGAAAAGAATAAAGAACAGAAGCATTAGACTTAGAAAGGTGTATTCTAATAATTTTGTCCCTAGTTCTTCTGCAAAGAAGTGACATAAAGAAAAGCAGTAGAGGCTACACTAAGGAAAAGCAAAGATAAGGGAAGAATATAGTGTGAAATGCAAGATGAACAACTATTACATTGCACAAAGACTGAATGGAACCAGATCCAGCACTACATGACCTAGGCAGTCGCCTAGGGCTCATTGGCCTGGAGGGAGCCCCCACTGGTTGGGAGGGTACCAGCTGGCCACAGGACTGTCACATTTACTGTTTTAATTTAAAAAAAAAAACATATTTTTGTAAGTGTGTTCTTCTTTAAGGGCACCTTCTATATCTAGTCGCACACACCTGTTTTTTTGTTGCTGTTTTCTTCCGTTTTGTGTGTATGGAATTTGAATACTAGAAGATGTTCGTGTCCTGCTGCTTGCTTCCAAATGTAGACAACGCAGAAATGCTCCCTAGAGGGAACCTTGATTATTCTACAAGTAAGGTGTGTCTGTAATGCCCTAATTAGGGAAAGCAACTCATTAGTTAATTTGGTCATGCTCAAAGCCTGTACCTTAGTTACAGGAAACAAGAGCCTGAATCTTCTATTCCAACTATCATGCTGCTAAAAAATTAAATTTTGAGTGCATTTTCATAGAATTGAGTTTCGAGTGCATTTTTCAAAGAATTGAGTTTCAGGTGCATTTTTTGAAGAATTGAGTTTCAAGTGCATTTTCTAGGAATTGTTAGCTTCAAGGGAAGTTGAGTTTAGTGCTGATCATGCTAAGTCTGTTTACAATGTGCAACTTTTTCTTCAGCAAATGGTATCACTATTGTGCTATGGAATTTAAAAGCATTGTTAGCAGCACAACAGGTAGCATGCTTACTTTTGATGCAGAAGGCTTTAGGTTCTGCTGGATTGCCTATATTGTGTTGGACTTTAAGGGGGGGGGGTGCTGCAGTCCTGAGTATGTCTTCCTTTGGATGATATGCCTAGTAACTATGAACCTTTTGTCAGTTTGCCATCTATTCTTTATTGCAATAGTACCAGCTTACCAATTTTTTAATATAACATAGGCAATTTATTCTTCAAGGGCAGCATGCACTGAATTTGTAGATGAACCACTGAAATATAAAGCTGTTTGCTAGCAGCAACCTCTTCATTAGTTACAGATCTCTTTAATGTAGAAGTACTCAAATGACTTTTACTTCTGCAGTGAGTGTGCATATTGATTGGTGGATTGTAATGATAGAAGTTTGAGTGGCCTTTTATAAGTGAAATGTTCTGAATCGGGCAGTTTTGTCATTATTGGTTCATATGTTTTGTTTCATTATTGGAAGAATGTTCAAAACTCCAAATGTAAAACATGCTCTAACAAGTGGTACTGTATTATACAAGCAATATAATTTAATGTAATCAGGAAAGTGGATCAATGAACACATGCATGAATGCATGGTCCTAAAAATGTGTACAAGGGGCCTATGATTTGAAAACAGCCCAAAGGTAAACTTTATCCACCAATGGACATATGCATTTTCTTTGAATGTGGGTGTCAGTGTTATTTCAATGAATAAAGATAAAACCACCAACTTCAGGTACAAATAAACCAGGTCCCAGAATTGTACACCAACTCAGGGTACAAATAAACCAGGTCCCAGAATTGTAGAATTGAATACAATAGCAGCAAAGGAACAGTATTCACAAATACACATTGTTATTTCAATGAATGTGAGTTTCAAGGGCAGAAAAGTTTTAATGTTAAGTCTGTTCTCATTGTGAGACTACATTGCTTTGTTTAGCAAATGTCTATCAGTGTTTGTGCTATAAAATTTGGCATAAAAGTTTTAAATTAAATCCAAAGATCTGTAGTCATTGTAGAAGTAAAGCAGAAAACTGTATACACACTGACAGGTGTAAACAGTGTTTTTGATATTGGAATGACTGCAGGGGGGACTATGTATGAGGGGCCTAGATCCATTACCCTTCCTATGGCCCCATTTGACCATAATCTGGTGCTGAGACTGAAAATGATCAAGATATGAAACATTTTTGAGAGAGGAGTAGTGAGACAGGACAGCAAAGAAGAAGATTTTAGTGTTGTTTCAGCTCTGACATAGAGGGTTAAAGCCTTGACCACAACATCGCAGACCTGAGTTAGAATAGGGTTTGTGGTTCAGCCATCCTTGAGGAAGAGAAGTGGTTCTGGCTCACCACAAGGGTGACACCTAGTGGAAGCACTAGGCATTACCTAATAGAGTTTGAGCCAGCTAAGCTCATATGGTCATAGCACCAGGTAGCCAATGGTAATTTTACATACAGAGTCACACTTCCAATCAGGAGACAGCAATTGCAGAACACACAAAAGTTGTCATGGTGGAGGGGGTGTCCTTAACTGAAGAACTAAGGGGTTGATCATGATTTCTGTACAGGAACATATGGGCTACAAGGCTCTTGCCTAGTCTGGGAATGCCCAGCCCCCATTCCCCTGAGCTGATTTGGTGCCAGTAGTGGAATCACCAGGTGAAGTCCTGATGGGGGTACACAAAAAATAAAACAAGTATTTTAGACTTGATGCAACAGAAGGTTATAAAGTATAATACAGAGAAGAAATTTATATTTTTGAGCTATGCAGTATTGAATATAAAATTCACAGGAGCTTGCTTTACTGTTGGTAATATAAGTGAATATGGGTACAATAGGATGTTAAGGACTGCATCCAATGTAGTTGAGTTAGTGGATGGGTTGTGCGTACAAATTAAAGGAGGAGTTTGTGACACCCATGCTCTGGCCCAGCAATCAAGGAGCCTCAACCCTCACCATTAACACTAGAGAGGGCATCTCATGTGAGATGAAAGGATAACAAATACACACAGAAAAGTATAATTTCCCTTAAGAGCACACAGAGATCACAGTCAGTCTGGGGCTGGTCGCTCCCTTGCTCCCAGGGTCCCCAATAAGACTCCCCACTGGCACAGCTACCTTGTCCAGATCTCAGACTAGCTGGGCTAAAATCTCCAGCACCCTCTCTGTCCAAACAGTGCTTTGTGTCCCTGCCCAAGTAGCTGACACACACAGACACACACACACACACACACACACACACACACACACACACACACACACACACACTTTGAGATAAGAAGGCTGGCACAGGTTCTCCAGCTGTGCCCACTTTGCCCAGACTATATGGCAGTACCACTCGCCACCACCCAGCTAATATTTATCAGCTACTCAAAGGCCCTTAAAAGGATGTCCAATTATTACTGTGCAATATTACTTGTCCCAGTATACAGATTCCCCCTTTCCTTGAGAATAAGGTGCATCCCTAGCTACCTGATTCAGGCCTTGCAATGTAGGGTCTGAGAGCTGAGCCTGTCTCAAGTCTCTCCTTGTAACCCTTCCCAGCTCCCCTTCCACAGGAAGTCTGGCATCCTCTGAAGGTGGTGCCTCACTGTCAGTCTGGGTACTACTACTCACCTCCACCTTTGCAGTCACTCTGTCCAAGGAACCATCACTACCCGCAAGCAGCTGTGGCTCATCTTCAGTCTCACTGCTACACTGTAGCTCACTTCTGAAGTAACTACCTCACCAGTCCTGGCTGCAAGCATGCAATCTGTCTGGGTCTCCTCCAGGCTGCCAGACTTACCTGCTTGTCTCCAAGCCTGACTGTGTGTAACTGCACAAGCACATGGTACTGCCTCATCCAAATCCTTTCCTATCAGGACATCTGCAGGTGCCCCTGTTGTCTCAAGACAACCTACTATTGACATTTTGTCTTTCCCACTTACTGGCTCCCTCAACTTTTGTTCACCACCTTGCCATTGTGGACACCTGTATGCCACATGGCCCCACTGGTTGCATTCAAAACATTTAGCCCTAGTTCCTGGATGTGTACCTGGATTAGTGGCTTCCCCTGCTACTGGAAGATTCTGTTGTGGCAGTCTGTGTGCCCACCATGGGTTTCTTTAGACCCATGAGCAGTACTGGGGGACCCCTTCCTGTACAGGGCTGGCCTGCTTGCCAGGTATAGGTCTCCCTTCTTTCCCAGCTCATCTGAAGTAGCACATTGTCTATCAGCTAACCAGATCCTCATGTCCTCAGGCAAAGTACTAAAAGCTTGTTCCCCTCACCAAAAGGTCAGCTATCCCTTCAAAAGTGGTGAACTGACATCCACTCACCCACCTATGGAAATAGGTGCTCAGTTCAGCAACATATTCGCACACACACTTCCATCTGCCTTGTGTCTATGCTCACAAAACTTTTTCCTATACGTTTCAGGTGTTAGCTTAAACAGTTCTAAAAGACTATTTTTTACAGCAGTATAATCAAAACATGCAACGTTAGACATTTTTGACAGAACAGTTACAGCTTTACCATGGAGTAAGGGGGTCAGGAACCATACCCAGAGCCCTTGGTTAACTTCATACTGTTTTCATACCCTCTGAAACATATGAATGAAGCTATCAAAATTATCCTCTCTTTAAACTGCGGAAGAAATTTACTGAACTTTTGTGCTTCTGGGGTCCAGTTACTCCCTTCCCCATTACCTCCATGTCTCTGGCGAAGAGTCAGCATCTCCTTCTCATGCTGCCTCTGCCTCTCTTTTTTCTCAGCTTGCAGACATAACAGTTTCTCATTCTCCTCAGCCTGCAAACATCACAGTCTTTCATTTGCTTCTAATTCCATATGCCTGGCCTCCAACTCAAGTCTCTTTAGCTCCAGCTGGATTTTTAAGTCCACTGCAGAAAGGTTGAGCTGTCCTTTATCTGAGGGAATTATATCTCCACTGCCAGTCTGATTGTCCTCGTGGTTGCTGTTTTCTAATGCAGCTGTAACCAAGGCTGCAGTCAGGTCTGCCTTAGTCAGGTTTCCATGCACCAGTCCCCTAGCCTGGCACATCTCAGCCAGCTGGCTCCTTGTCAGCTTTCCATACTCCTCTGCTGACATGCTGCTTGCTCAACCTGACTAACTAAGCTAACAAATGAAATAAAACAATCATTATCTGAACTCCGAGTATTCACTGCATGGCTGTTTTAGAGTACAAAACACCTTCAAAGCTCACTGTACACAAGCTACATGATTCATTCTACCCACACCACTACAAGCCAATTAGTATTTGCCACCTAATTAATATGTTTTGCGAATATGCCACCGCTGCCAAACACAAATATGAGGATATCCCAACCACTGCCACCACAAATGTGATGCCCGTGCCCTGGCCCAGCAATCAAGGAGCCTCAATCCTCACCACTAACACCAGAGAGGGTGTCTCATATGAGAGGAAAGGATACCAAATACACACAGTAAAGTGCAATTTCCCTTAAGACCACACAGAAATCACAGTCAGTCCAGGGTTGGTCGCTCCCTTGCTCCCCAGGTCCCCAATAAGACTCCCTACTGGCATAGCTATAGGGTCCAGATCTCAGCCTAGCTGGGAAAGCTAAAATCTCCAGCACCCTCTCTGTCCAACCAGTGCTTTGTGTCCCTGCCCAAATTGCTGGCACACACACATTTTGATATGAGTTTATACAACCACACAGACACTTCTGCGGAAGGCTGGCACAGGTTCTCCAGCTGTGACCCCTTTGCCCAGACTATATGGTAGTACCACTTGCCACCACCCAGCTAATATTTATCAGCTACTCAAAGGCCCTTAAAAGGATGTCCAATTATTACTGTGCAATATTATTATCCAATTGGTAGTATGACTAATCAGTCAAAGCTTATTTGGAGTGACTTGGACAGTAAACGCTATAAATATGCAATGTACTCTAGTGCTTAAATTATCTCTACACAAACCAGCTGCAGTTAAAAGGTGTTAAAATATTTAATAATAAATAATTAAAATCACAAGACAATACTTTCTATTATACAGTGCTACTCAAAAGAGTTCAGAGATCACACAGAAATACTTAAAATAATTCAGTAGTACAGTTCTGACATCACAGAAAAACATTTAGTCTAATCTTTCTTGTTCTGTCTATCTCTAAAAGAAAACACAAGTCTAAGATAACTTACATGTGAGCAAGAGGCAGTGCTGTGAGTTGGATGTCAAGACAAAAATGCTTAATGCCTTCTGATTCTCTCTGTTTAAATTGCTATTGTAGTTCTGATAAACATTACATCATTCTCTTTCACTTTCCTGGAGTTCCCAGGCTACACATTCACTGCATTTACATTCTTAACATCTCCCTTTTGTTAGCTCGCAGCTGGTCAGGAATAGAGCAATAAAAATGCATTTGCATGTTTAAATCTAGCAATTTAACTTTTGGTTAAAACAATAAAAATAATTTCTTCATCTAGACTTGTCGGCACAACTGTCTACTTCAAAGGGTCACCACATTATTTACTTTGGTCAGTAGAGTGCAGTGTTGTCACATTTATTTCCAGTTCCACATGTAACAGTATTTCTTTACATTTAAGACAACAAGCCTGTAGTTTGTATTCATATATAAAAATGACAGAATTATCTGCACAATTCTATCTGACTAGGCTGGCAGCCTTCACATTTCTCCACCAGTCTTCACAGAGTTAATGAGATAATTAGTGCTCAGATGAGAGCTGTGCAGGGACTGAAAAAGTATTGGGAAAAATGTGTACAAAGCAAATATAAGTGGAGAGAAGGCACCCACACTGTCTCTTAAGGAGGCTATCAAAAGTGTGCAGACTATGGCTATATTTTTGTGGTGCATTCTAATGAAAGGTGAGTTCCCCCAATGTTCTGAACTTGATGGTTGGTGATGATTAAAGTGGTTTTTCATGCAGACTGCATCCATCCATCCATCCATTCATCCTTTCATCTATCCATCCACCAACAACTCCTTTTTTCCCATTTTTACACATAGGGTCAGGGTGTCACTTCAACATGACAAATCATCTAGAGACAAGGTTTACATCACTGTGTGTAGAGAGTGCATATAAAGCATTTACTCTAACAAAAAAAATAGTACAGATCTTGTACTTTATTGATCGAGCCATCATTTGCTACTAAGGTACATATAAATTGAGATTTGGTGTTTCTTGCACTTGCATGGCATCTGAGAAGATGAAGGCTATTGGTGAAGAGAAAGGATTAGATATTCCAATGAGGTTCAAGTCTTGGTATGCCAAAAAACAAGTTTAGTTTCAGTTGTGGTGTTCCGGTAAAGTCTGTTATTTAGGTTAACAGTACAAAATAGCTTATAGAAAATATTCCGATGAGGTTCTAGTCTTGGTATGCCAAAGAACAAGTTTAGTTTCAGTTGTGGTGTTCTGGTAAAGTCTGTTATGTAGGTTAACAGATGGTGGTTTTGATACTGATTATTGGGATCACAAGGTTAAAAGACCAATAGGATTTGTTGAATCTATGTGTGCATGTAGACTGACAGGTCAGACTTTAAAGGGAGTTCATTATTTTTGTAATGGTAGACTGCGAATGCACAGAGTATCTCAGTATTTAACTTTAAAGGATAATAACATGGAGATAAAAGAATCAAAAGGATGAGTTGAAATACCTTATATGGTTTCTGTTGCAGAACTCACAGAGGAGGGAGGATTAGTTCAACAATCCACATCATGGTATATCTCAAACTGCTATTTTATACTGCTTATAGTTAATCTAATATGGGCTAATTGGATTAATGATGTGTGCTTTAATTTGTGGGACTCCTAGTTTGTCAGTTTGATTTTATATGGTTTGTTGTAATAAATCTAATGTAATGCCTTCAGATGTTATGTGTTTCTTCAATGGCTAGAGAGCTGTGGTATTTCTTTCTAACTCTTCCTTGTTACAATATTATATTCTATCAGTTTTGTAATTTCAATTACACAATTTTAGATTCTTTAATAGTAATTGCATGATGATACTTCTGAGGGAGTATTTCCAGAGAATAATATAAGTTTATGTTATTGCCTTGATGAAGACCCTGTCCCTGTAAATGTCTGCCAACAACATGCAGTATAACACTCTTAGAGATGTAACTGATCTTATATTATTGTTGGCTGACTACAGGTGCTAAAGTGACTATGTTATGTATAATTTGGTGACAGTAAATGTTGCTGAATGGGGTTTCCAAACAGTTTTGACAGGGGTGTTATCACATTGAGTAATGGTGCTGATACTTTATGCTGTACCTTGCAAGACAGAGAGAAGTGCAGTGACAAAATGCAGGAAGCAGTGTCGTCCCACTGATTATGAAGTTTGCTATCACTTGGAGTAGAAGATAGACATTTAGATCTGATGAGTATCTGTAATGGGATGCTTTCTCAAAGATTAGTGATCTGGCATTTTTTATTAGAGGAGTAATTTGACACCCCCCCCCCCACAAACACACAAAATACTATGGTGAAAGTTTGAGAACAGGAATGCCATCATAACAATGTAGTAATGAATGTATGGTTTGTGGTAGTCTATTTTCAAAATTTATTGTTATTTTTTTTTTCAGTTTATGTTTATTTCAACAGGGAATTCCCTCCTTTAGCCTGAGAGATTTCTTCCTTCAGGAGAATAGCTAGTACCCTGGTAGAGATGTTGAGGTCTGGCCTTGATGGCTATTCATTGTGTGAGTTTTATTGGATGCAATGATTAACAATTGCTTTAACTGCCTTTTGGTGTAGTTGGTTGGCTTCTCTAAAGATGAAGTTATTAATCTTCAAGGGTCTAGATGAAGGATCAGAGTGAATTATTAATACAGGGTTACCAATAACCTATTGAAATTATTTTACTATTCTAAGACCCAAAAGTGTAAAATGGAAATTTTTTTTTTCTAATTACAGTAGACCTGGTTAACTTGCCAAGTTTAAAATATTTTGCTGATGAAATGGCCTAAGATAGTATTTAATTATTTTAAAGATTAGATAATACAGTGGCTTCATACTCCTTTATGGGGGGGGGGTTAAAATGTATCAAGTCCATATTAGAAGTTACTCCTCTTGGTGTAATAGTGCAAAGAGAAACAACCAGAGTTGCCATTTGTTACAGCATAGGTTATGAAGGGTATATCTACAGGTGGTTGAGAAGAAATTCCCTGAGCTCCAGTTGCTCAAAGCACAGGATACCAAGGAACACAATGCTGATTGTTGTTTCCCACAGAAAATGGCTGACTATGAGATTTGTAAGTGTGCACTTGCAGTGATTCCTTTGTTTTGGAGGATTTCTCCCTTCTTCTAGTATTGCAGACCGAGTATATATCTTTATCTATATCTATCTATCTATCTATCTATCTATCTATCTATCTATCTATCTATCTATCTATCTATCTGTCGTATACCCCCACCTAGTTGGCTTTTACCAAATAATGTAAAACAAAACCAGACAATATAAAACCAAATTAAGTGGGGGGCTACAACTCCCACACCCCCCAATGTGAGGGGATGTGCCCCCCACCCCCTAACTATATATACTAATACCAGGATCGCACTACAGTGAGGAAAAGGAAATATACCTTTGACTTACCTTAGAGTGCTACTTGTCAAGTGAAATTAGTTTTAGGTGAAATGAACTTTCAGTAAAATGAACTTTAGGTGATTTGGTCTCAGTGAAATGTGTTTCAGTGAAATGGTCTTTAGGTGAAGTGATACGAATCCATCTGTATATACGTTTGGGGGGTGTGAGCAAAAGGGTACAGGGGACTTAGCCCTATCCCATTAAAAAAAACACTTGCAGTTTAATTTTTTGCCATTCTGTGTCTCTGGTGTTAGTTTTAGGTGTTTTGTTTCCTCTGTGTTTTGACATTCAAGGATCCATAGAACTGTTAGGAAGCAGTGAGGCAGGAGAGATGTGATTCCAGCATTTGAGTAATTTTGGGATAATGTGACAAGCATAGTTTGACTGTAAATCAAGGGATGCAACAGATTACTGTAACACTATACTCCATTTACTAATGAAGTTTTATCTAGAAAGTTTATCTTGGTTTTTACAATTTGTTATAGCAAAGATAATTTGTTATAGCAAAGACAAATGTATAGATTGCCAGTATTGTAATGTTGGAAGGTGTCTGTTGTTAATGTTGTAAGGTGTTTGTTGTTTAGCAGATTATTTGCTTAGAATTTTGATACAAGAAATATCGATTGAGACAATCAGAAGTATATGGGCTAGAATTAGTAATGCAATCTGTCAGTAGGAGAATGAACATTAGCAGCATCTGACTGACAGATGAATCATTGCTCTGTCTTATTACATGTATGAAGGCAAGCTATGTTTAGTTTCAAGCAGATAGTGCACCAACCATAAAAAGAAGTTTGTTTTGTCAAAGTCTGGGTTGAAGTTACTGTAAGGCTGGAGTATGTGCATGCGTAAGATTTTCCTTGCTACGCAATATGAGTGAACATGAGTTACATAAAACAATGTGCAGATTGACAAAAAAACTTGAGGGAGCATAAAAGCTTGTTAAGCAAAATAGACAGAAACTAAAGATTCAAGTATAGGAATAAGAAAAGCTTGCTAGGAGAAGTAGAAAACGGGTTTTGCAAGCATAGGAATCGCAAGGAGAGCATCACGGTAAAATAAAAAAAAAAATCATCACCTTAAAGAGGAACTTACAGCAAGTCAATAACATTAGGGAATCTGGTAATGAATTAAATTCCAGTGACAGAAGAAATCATGAATGTTAAGAAGTAACAGATAATCCTGTTAAGGACCATCAGTAAGAAAAGCAATCCGTATACCTAGAAACAGTGCATTATGCTAATAATTGTGCTGATTAAAACATTTGCAACCATAGGGTCCTATAAATGAAGTTTCACTTTCAGGCTGTTGGCCTAGCCTCGTCACCATCTGCCTTAGTTGTCATGACTACAATTATATTAAGCAGCTATATCATATATAAGCTTCTCTTGCCTTCATTTCTGGTAAGTACACAAAACAGTATTTAAGAAATTAAAAGTACTCACCATAACAATATGTCACTAAGAAGTACACCTATTTTTTATTAACAGGAGGGTTTGCTTTTTGTAACAGACATTAGAACCGCTCTGGACCTGAAGCTCTTAGGCTGTTTGCTTCCTTTCCTGGTTCTTATCATGCTGTTCAGCTCACAGTTCTCTGGTTCTTTTTCATGAGTATCATACACTGCACTAATACTAGAAGTACAGGTAATCCCTAGAAAAAGGAACAGAGCAGAATGAAGGAGGCATGTGCGAGTCAGAAGTACTAGAGGAGCTGTTAGATGCTTGGAACTAAAGAGTAGCCTGCTTACCTCCGGCCTGGAGAAGTGAGAGCTTGATGAGAAATGCTAATAAATGGAGTCCACATCTCACAGGACTATCATTGTGAGAAATATGCCACTTTTGAATCTGGTGAGCAGTAGCCATCTTCGATAACAGTCTGGACAGAGTTCCCAGCTACATACCTAGGTGGGCTCAACAAACAGAGCATTCATTTAACAATAGTATCCCTAAAAGAGGACTTCACTCTGGAAATGTATCCAGTTTGTAGCTCTTGATAAAAGTACCAAGTGAATGCTGTGTAAATATCATTATCCGAAGCATTCTTTAGGAAGGCAGTAGATATTTAGCCTCCTTTAAAATGGCAGAATTTTATATTGTCTGCTGACCATTTAGATAAGGTGACCTTGCATAAATGCAGGCCATTTTCTTTATGGAATATTGGAGATGAATATTTGGTCAACTTTGTCCTATTGATGTAAAATCTTAAGATCCTATGGACATCCATGCAGTGAAGTAGGCACTCTCCTTTCTTTTTGACATTTGTGAAGAAGAATGAGATGTATATGGATTCGTCCAGGTTGTTCATTGTAGCTATACTGGACATGGATAATGAGGTTTGACCTTATATAGGTAATACTTTTGAGAAATAATTTATTAACTTGCAGAGTCACTAAGGATGGGGTATAGTATCCTGAATAAACATTTTAAATGGCTGACAAATGTACCTTAATGGTGGTATAATCATGATGTTTGCTGAATAGCTCTGTCAGGTATTGCAAAACCTGATCCAAGGGCAGTGTTATGGAGTTCATTCCCTTCTAGGTGGCCAAGCTAATAAAGCATTTCCACTTATCTTTATATGGTTTTCTGGTAGATGTTCTTTGCAAAAACCTTTGAATCTCAACTACCTGTGGCCCCAAAAAACGAATAATCCATTCTGTTCAGATTTTAATAACCTGAGAGTGCTGATTTACTGGTGGGGGTCTGCCTACTGGGGGGGTTATCTGTGCCTTGAAAGTTAAAAGCCTGAGAGTCTCCAGTAGAATCAGTGAGGTAAGAGGGGAAAACGTACCTGTATGGATCAGAAGGGTGGTACTAAAATCATTTTGGACTGTAGTCTTTTGGCTTTTTGCATGGTTTTCATTATCAAAGGAATCAATGGGAAAGCACATAGATGACTCTGAGGCCAAATATCTACCAGCTCATCGATGACCGTGTTGTCCTTCATTTGGAATGAAAGAAAATAAGTGGTGATCTTCTGCATTTGATGAAGAGGCAAAGAGTGCTATCTATGGTTGGCCCTAACTACAAACATATCTTGTTCACAATCCTCTGACCCAGGGAATATTCATGAGGAAAACCAGCTCAACCTGTCTGCTATTGCTGCTGTTGATCTTCCCTGGCAATGTGTGTCACCCCCAGGAAGAGGGTGTGAGAAATGGCCCAGTCCCATTTCTTCAATGACTCCATGCACAGTGGGAAGGAGTGAGTACCCCCTTATTCATTAATATAGCAGATCACCACCATACTGTTCATATGGCTGACTAGTGGACTCTTGTACAAGTGACCTTAGAAGGGTTGCAATGTGAGTAATTCAGCACATGGATATGTAACTAACATTTCTAAGGGAACTACAAGCCTTGACTTGTCTTGTCCTGTATATTTACCCATACCCTTGGGCAGATGCATCTGTTGTAGCTCTTGAAAATGGATGTAGGATCTGGACTGGACTTCTTCTAGTTAAGTAGGACATTGGCAGCACCAAGAAATGATGTCCATTGCATAAGTCTGCAGTGGGAATGTACTGGAACATATGCTGTTTGCAGTGCTGCCATTAGGAATAGAAAGTCAAATGCAGAGGTCTAGTATGTAAACGTGCATGGATGAACACTGTCCTACACCCTAAAAAACTGACGATTTCTTCTGCAGTACAATGTTTTGACTAAATATGATATACTAGGATGGATTGAAGGGCACTGATGTTGTCTTCCCATAGAAAATGTTTACATGCCTTAGAATCTGAAATCCACCCTAAAATGATGATGCATCATGTGGGCTGGAGCTGAGATTTGGGAAAAATGACCATGACACCCAGGTGGTTGAAAAATGTGTGTGACCAGACATTAGGAGTGATGCCCAAGATGATCCTGAGTGGAGTTGCAAGAAACCAGTCATCAAGGTTTGGGAAGATGTTATCCACTAGCAATTTGTGGTGAGCTGCTATTACCCCCATGTACTTCATGAAGACTTTGGGGTTTTATGAGACCAACGGGCAGGTACCTAAAGTGGCAGTAATTGTCTCCTTCCAAGAAGTGTAAGTACCTGTTGGACTCTTTAGTGATCTTTATGTGCAAATAGGCATATTAAAAGTCCACAGGGCACATTGAGTTTCTGTGTGATAGGCAGCAAATTAATGGTTGCACCAAGACCATTCAAACCTGTTCTTTTTCTATGTAGTGGTTTAGGGCCCTGCTTTCTAGAATGGGCCTGAGATTATTTGTCTGTTTTGGTATCAACAGAATCTTGAGTATTAGACTTGGTGTCTCTGAGCTGGTGGGACTTCTTGGGTTTTCTGTAGGACAGGACACCATTGACCACCTGCTCTGATGCTTTTCTTTAACAGGGTGGGACATCTGTCAGGGACTTTGGTGATAAGATTTTGCTTATGAAGGGGATTGTAACTTCTGGATATTATGTTCTGTACACACTTGTCTTGAGTGATCCTGGACCAGTAGTGGTGGCGGATGGGCAACAATCTCCCAACTGTCTCCAGAGAGGCCAAATTGAAGAATGCCTAAGGATCTATGCTGTTTATCCATGACTTGCCTATGAACTCCTGGGCAGCACTGAAAACCTCTTCATCTGCACTGGTGATTATTTCAGAAAGTACTTTGATACTGGCCCTTTTGAGCACCTCCCTGGTTACTGTGTAGTGACCCCAGCTGAGACAACATTCAGCACATGCTCCATCTTTTTGAAGGATGTTAAGGATGCTGCCAGAGATGTGAGGATTTTTTTCTTCTCCCCAACATTGTTTATGTTTTTGCTGATGTCATCACAAAAATGAGACTTTCTAAAAAGAGGAGAACATAAAATACACATTGGGGACCTGTATGAAATCTATTAACCTGAACCAAGCATGTCAAAGTTTTGAGATGCCTGCTGCTATGCTATGATTGAAACCTCAGCTGTGTTGTAAATGACATGGACCATATGGTTTGACATCTTTGTGAGAGTAGTGGCCCATAACTTGAGCTTCTCTTTTAATAGTGCATCCATTATATCTCCACCACATGGGGCATTTAACTGCTGACTTTCTGTTGGGAACAGACCGTGTGAGTTAGTCCAACTTCTTCTAGGATAGTGTAGAGGATGTACTCACTTCTCAAACCTGTTCATACCTCTGGGCTCTATGGTGAGTGTTTTTGTGGTTTTGGGGCACTTCACCTCTCTAAAAGGCTGATATAGAAGCCGTGAGGTCTAGCTTGGGATCTCTGATCAAATTGCCCAATTCCTTCCCTGGACAAGTGGAAAATATCATCACACTTGGGTTCCAGAGAAGGACTGAAGTGTACGTTTTGACTGAGCAGCATTTGCAAGGCTGTTGCCTACTTTCAGATTGGCTGGCTTCTGTGAGGGTAGAGCCCTACACACTTCAAATGCCAGGATGTTTGTTCAAGTTCAGTGCACTTCAGTGCTGAGCTACTCAAATTTCAAGAAGACCACAGAGCCTCTTTCCATCTGAGTGTCTACTGATTAAATGCACTGCAAGGATTTCATCTTCTTTCCAGGACTGGTTCTGTAGTGTTCCAGGGTGTTGTGAGAGCAGAGGCTTTCACATAACAGATATCTGAGCTTGGGTTCCAGAGAAGTATTGGAGTGCCTATTTTTGATTCACCAGCTTCTGTAGGGGTGTTGACTGCATTGTGATTAGCCAGGTTTTGAGCCTTGCAGAATTTAAATACCGAGAAGTTAGCTCAGTTCAGTGCACTTCACTGCTGGACCACTTCAAAGATAAGAGGACTACAGAGAAGAAGGAGAAGACTATAGAGCCATTTCCATCTGAGTTTTTACTGGCTCAGTGTACAACTAGGACTTAATCTGCTACTTAAAACTGGATCTCTAGTGTGACAGCTTTTGGTGAGAGATAAGGCTTCCATGTGACAGGGACCAGATCCTGGGTTTCAGAGAAGGATTGGAATGCCTGTTTTTGATTGGCCAGCTTCTGTAGGGATGTTAGATGCTTTCAGATTGGCCAATTTCTGTGGGGTGGACCCTTACAGATTTTAAATACCAGGATGTTTGCTCAATTTATTTTACTTCAGTGCAGACCTATTCTAAAGACAAGAAGGTCACATAACCTCTTCACATCTCTGTTTCTACAGATTCAATGCACTACAAGGATTTTATCTTCTTCTTGGACTGGGTATGCAGTGTTGCATGGCTAGCTGAGAGCAGAGGTTTTCACATGACAGCTATCTCATCTTGGGTTCCAGAGAAGTATTGAAGTGCCTATTGTTGATTGACCAGGTTCTGTGGGGGTGTTGGTGCATTGTGATTGGCTGGCTTTTGTGGATTTGGAGCCTTACAGACTTTAAGTACCAGGTGGTTTGCTCAGTTCAGTGTATTTCACTGCTGGGATTCTCCAAAGACAAGATGATTGCTGAGAAAGAGGAGAAGATGATAATGCCATTTTCTATATGGGCTTCTACTGATTCATTGCACTACATAGACTTATTCTGCTTCTCAAGACTGCATTTGCAGTGTGCCAGCTTTTGGTAAGAGATAAGACTTCCATGTGACAGGTACAAGAGCTTGGGTTCCAGAGAAGGATTGGAATACCTGTTTTTGATTGGCGAGTTTCTGCAGAGGTACTGGTTGTGTGCTGTTTGGTCAGTTATTGTGGTTTCAAAGCCTTCCAGATGTTAAATACAAGACTTGCTCAGTTCTTTGTACAGCAATACTGAACTACTCCCTCGACAAGAAGACTACAGAGAAGAAAAAAACCACAAAGCCTTTTTCCATCTTGGGTCCTGCTGATTTAACTTTTTACAAGGACTTCATCAGGTTTAAAATCTTTCTTTATATATCACTGAAAGAGGTTTTCAGGAATACTGATTTGCATAATTGATACTTCCTTGGTGAGTTGGCATGGATCCCTTTTGAGAAGGGACTAGTCTGTAAAAGAATATGCTGTACTGAGGGTGGGGAATACATACACACACACACACACACACACACACACACACACACACACACACACACACACACATGCAAACAAACCCCACAAATATGAAGGTGAAGCAGAACTGGTACCCAGCCAATTGCAGTATGAATGTAAAAGCTCAAAAACACATCATTCCATTACATTTTAGAATTTACAACTTATTTTCCAGGCATTTGGAAGGTAAAGAGCTATGTTTACAACAAAATGGTTTCTCTTTTGTACATCTGGAGAATGTGGACTAGAAAACTGAACTTAAATCTAATTTTTAGGGACAAAGTATAAGTGTATTAGCATATGAAAATATGTATGAAAAAGACATAAGGTGCTTGTTATCATTAAACTTTAGTTTTAAGCATTCTACTTCATCCATAAAAGATAAATCTGTGCCATTTTGCCTATCATAAGACAGAGGTATACCAGTTATGGTTGGTTATTTTACTGCATGATGAGTATGCTTAGTGATGAGAATTTTTATTAAAAAATAAGTCATCAAGGCATTAGGAAGACATATAGAACATTTTATGGTTGTATGAAAAGCTGTCTGATGGAGTTATAGCTGAAAAAGTTTATGATTTTTTAGAATAGCTTCAGCTATAATGGGGAATATATTTTGGAATACCAAAGGTACTTAAGAACCTGAAAATTTTCCCACTGAGTCCACTTGTTTCACAAAAATGATAAAAATTTCCTGCAGTATCTAGGTCTGAAAATAGAGCACAATCCAATCTAAAATAAGTCTTTGTTGCAAGATGAAAATGATCTCTTGTATCAGTATTAGGGTTTGATTTCTTGATTCACCTCCACATCCACAGTGAGTTTTTTTTATTTCAGAAAATAATATGATTTTCTTTAGTAAAACACTAATGCTCATATCAGTATTTTTGGTCTTAAGTTTCAATGTTTTCATTGTTTCTGTCTTTCAATCTCTGTTATTTGTTTTTGGGTTATTTGCTCTTCAGTTTTTGTCAGTGTAATCATCTGCTTATGTACTTAGCATTTATTGTTTTCCATATATTTCCAATATCTAAAGAGTAAACTTAAAAATGTGCTTTTCATTTCTATACTCAGCATGCCATTACATTTCACATACTAACAGTAGGTGATATAAATTTGCCTAACAAGAAATAGGAGCACTTGGAATAATAGCTTCCTGTTCTGAATCGATGAGCCCAGTGACCCAGGTTTGATTAGTGGCCTGCACATTGGATGAGTTGACAAGAGAGGTATGGGGAAGAGGAGCGAAAGCTGCATCACCCATCTAGGTGAGGGACGTAACTAAGTTCTGCCACAAAAGAAGACCAGAAGGTTTGCTTGTTACATACAAGGACTCTGCATTATGAGTCTGGTCAAGTACCACAGCTGTGTAGAGGCACATATTCATCATGGTGTGTTGTAAAGTGCATTATGCCATGATTCTTGGCCAAAGGTGAGAGCGCAGTAGGCATTTCAGTGGTCACCACAGGTGATGTTACCTTGAAAATACCCTACTGACCCTGCCTGACTCATGTAATATGAGGACTCTACTCCTGGATTCCCCTTCCCAGGGCCAGCCTTGGGCTGGTGTGGGCAAGTCAGATTTAAGGGTTGATGTTCATTTTTACTTCACATCTTTTATAAAAGCATTTTAAAAATTTAATAAATAAATGAATACAAATAACAAACATAAATAAAATAAAATACAACCACAATTTAACACACCCAAACAAAGTGGAGAAAGGTGGGGAATCATTGGGTGCAGATGGTAATCAGTTTTCTGTTAGGCCTGAAAAGCAAGATTAAAACAAAAAAGTGACACAGTGACATGACCCATTTAGTAAATGCAGCTACCACTGAACAAGTATCTTGGATGTGGGTGCGACTAACAAGCAAGCTATGGTAACAAGACATAGCATTCTTCTCCACTTGTTGGAAGGGGTGATATAGTAATGCCATAAAAGGAAAAGAGCCCAAAAAATTAGAAGAAATATACATTGGGGAATATATACATAGTAGCTTATTAATGAATATGCAAAAGCTAAAATGATTTCTATGCAATGAAACCAGGAGTCTTACATAGAAAGCAGGGAAATATCAAAAGTTTGTAATAGCTTAAAGAATAAAGTAAAAACATTTGTGCTTGAGCATATATGACCAGACTGTATTGTTGCTGTGATCAGCAACAGATGACATAAATGCTCACTGAGAAGTTAAAATGTGACTTGATTTCATCTCTGACATCGTCAAAGTGCTCTTAAGTATGCCTTTTAAACTTCAGGGAATTTCATTTGATTCTGGATTTAACACATTTTTGATGCTTTCTGATTAGTTGCACCATCTACTTAAAGAATGAAATTTGTTTAAGCCATGTTAAAAAAAAATCATAAGGGAAACAGTCTTTCAAATTCAACACAACAGTCTAGCAGTTTCTGAACACATTGTTCACATCAATATAACAATGTTTGTTCATAGGTTCATAGGTTCATAGGTAGGTACTAGGCTATCGGCCCTGGGGCCTATACAAGCCCAGCCAAAAAGGACCCTGGCTTTTCCCACCCAAGAAAATTATTTTCCTGTGCCACTATCGAGAAGAGCCACAGAGGTGATCCCCAGGATGAATTTCCTATTTCCCATCCAATCATCAAGATTTTTCTTGAAGAGTGCTAATGAGGAGCTTTGTTTGATATAGATAGGTAGTTTATTCCAGAGTATGGGAAGTCTCTGGGACAGGAATCTATCCTTCCAGCATGTTCTGTTTATTGTGGTGACAAGGTTTAGGTCCCTAGAGCGTGTAGCTCAGAGGGATTGGGGTTTCTTTAAGTGGAGTATGTCCAACAGCTCTGGGTTTGACATAGCTTTGTATGTTAGACAGAGATCACCTCTGAATAGGCGATATGTGACGGAGTAAAGCTGGAGTTTTTTGAGACAGTCTGTGTAGGGTATCTGTTTGAGGCCAGTAATCCTCTTTGTGAGGTATTTCTGCAGCCTTTCCAGTTGTTGTAGATGTCTTGTGAGGTGCATACCAAAAGGGGCGTTGTACTCTATAATGGGTCTAATGAGTGATGAGTAGAGGGGAACAATGACCTCTTTTTTTCTGGATGAGAAACCTTTTGTGATGAGGTGTACCACGTAGAAGGATTTCCTGACTACTGTGGCGATGTGATTATCAAAGGAGAGACTGCTGTCCACCTGTGTCCCAAGGTCTCTTATCACACTTTTGGTGTTAAGTATACTACCGCCTATGTTGTAGTTCATGGGTGCAGAGTTTTTACCAAAGGGGATGACAATGCACTTTTTTGCATTGAGCTTGAGGCCATGGCTTTGACACCAGGCATCTGTCTCAGTGAGGCCCTTTTGCAGGATGTCCACATCGTTAGGAGTTTCGATTATGGCTCCTAGTTTGCAGTCATCTGCAAACTTCATTAGCCAAAGACCTTTTGTGTTAGCCTGTACTTCAGAGAAGTAGATACCAAACAGGAGAGGACCCAGGACTGAACCCTGTGGTTCAACAACAGATGACATAAATGCTCACTGAGAAGTTAAAATGTGACTTGATTTCATCTCTGACATAGTCAAAGTGCTCTTAAGTATGTCTTTTAAACTTCAAGGAATTTCATTTGATTCTGGACTTAACACATTTTTGGTGCTTTCTGAAGTTACATACTATTAAACCTAAATTTATTTTAAATCTTTCAGTTTTAAGCCAGAGTCCAGTAGAAATTGCTAATTCAGATAAAAACAACAGTCCACGAGAAGTATGTTTACCTGTGAAGCCAACAGATATTGTGACTCCTTCTCCACAATATGTAAGTCTGTTTTTATTATTAACACTTTTATTGATAGTAATTGATTACCTTTTCTATTATTTTACAGTTTACTAAGCATAATTATCTTTTTCGATAATGTATGTCAATGGGCCTGAAAAGGAATATTGTTGTCAGTCATACCAAAGCCCAACTTACTAACCAATAGTGGCTAGAATTGTTTTTTGCAAAGGGGTGTTGCACATCAGATTTGGGAGCTATATCCCTACACCCCAGTCTAAGTGTTCATAGGTTCATAGATGTTTACTAGGCTAACAACCACAAGGGCCTTTTTATGCCCAGCCATGCATCCAAAAATCTTTGACAAGTTCTGATACCCTTGATAAGTGTAAGCATGGGCCTGGGAGATGAACCACTTACAGGTTACCTTTTTGCATTAGAGCAATAGGTGCCAAACCAGGGATTATTTTCCAGTTTCCTATCCAATTGTCCAAGTTACACTTGAATTGGGTTATGGAGAAACTCTGCTTCACGTGGATGAGGAGCCAGTTCACGTGTAATAATTAATCAGTAAAGAATAATGCCCAAAATGTGCTATCATTAACCTTCAATGTTGTCATTTTGTCATGTCAGATGGCCTTACTAACCACATAACCAGATACAAGTATGAATAAATTTATTTGTGGAGTGTCACAGCTCATACTGCATGCACCAAAATTCGAATCTGATAATTTTATTTTTATCATGTTAAAGAAAAGTGAGCATTTCATCTTTGCTAATCTATACATGCTCACATTCACAAAGTTTTGAATAGCTGTGTAATGAGTGCTGAAATGTACTTTGTGGAACTGATGTGCATGGAAATATTATGTTCAAAAATGTTTAAAAGTACCAGTTGACGTAAGCCATTGCAAATTTTGCAATGCTGCTGACCATGTGGATTCCAGCTTACTGAGGGAATATGAATGCATACCTGACATTTTGTGGATCTCTGGTGTAGATGGCTATAATATCTAGCAAATTGTAGAAATTCCACCAACTGCACAAATGTCACCTTTGCTAATTATCTCAGAATGTTTCTTATTCTGTTTCTGACTATAATGTCTAACAGGCACTTTTACTATGCATGTTGCTCTGTTTTCTGAAAAGAATCCCAAATTATACACTTAAAAATTTTAATTAAGCCAATGTTCATGAAATCTACTGTATCAGAAGGTAATGTATAATGATCTCTAGATCATATTTATGGGCTCACTGAATTTGTGTGTTTGTTAGTCATTTGATGCACAAATGACAGGCAGTGATAATACTGACGCATTATCAATAACTTGGCATTATAAGAACATCTCCTTGGAAAAAATGAATTAGATACATGTTAAAATAAATACTCAAATTGCAAGCACCACATTTAAAACAAAAAGTATTTGTCACTCATTTCAAATTTCTAAAGTGCAGGTGCACACATATCATTAAAATAGACATTTTATTGATATGGTGGAAATATTCTTGCTTGTGGTGTCTATGGTTTAGGTTGGATTGGTGAACTTGGCAAAAGAGATCCGAATGGGATGATGGTAAGTTACCAAATGAACATATAAATGAGGTTCTTACTCAGAAGTTCAGACAGCCCTCTCCCCTAGCTAAGTATTATGACAATAGATTAATATATAGATTTTCTAATGGGTATGTGTTGTAAGAAATACATTTGGTTATCATCATCTGGTATGCCTCACTGTAGAACCATGATTGGCTCTTCTGTAATCATCCCCTAATAGTGAACATGACGAGACATGATACTTACATAACTCTGAATGGAAATATACTGATACCCAGAGGATGATAATAAGGACACTCTAATGAGACAACTGTCTGACAGATCAATAGGCTACAATGCATTTCTCATTGCCACTTCCTTGTATAAAATATGATATTCAGCATGGCTCACTGACTGGTCCTAAACTGACTTAATGGTGAGCAAATTGGTATAACTAAGCAAATGTGTTTTTTTTTAGCTTGGATACAGGATCTGAATTGCCTAGACATAGTAAGGACTTGTTAATTTTAATTCTGGTGGCTGCCAAAAAAAAACCATTCACTAGACAAAGGAAATCAAAGTCTACACCAACTGTATTTGAAGTAGTGAATACTGCCACACAGATAAGAGAATTGGAAATGGTATCTTTAGAAAAGGGTAGAGCATATATATATATATAGAAAAATGGAAGTTGTAGGAATAATATATGCAGAATCATGTCTTGGAGGAGGAGTGAGGGTTAAGTGAAGGCAAGAAATGAGCAATTTATGTAATGGTGGACTGACGATAATTGCATTAAAATAATGCATAATGTTTGTAACTGTGAACATGTTAACATTGTCTGTTTTCTTTTATATAAATGTACATTTGCCTATGTCTTCTGTGATAACTCAATAAAGGTGCTAAAAAAGTAATTCTGGACAAAGCCAAAAAGACTCAAAAGGCCAGTTTTTAAATATTGCCATTGTTGTTGTTGTGTCTTTCAGCTTTTCCCGGTTAGGGGTCGCCACAGCGGAACTCCGGTCCGCTAATGATTGGCAGTAGATTTTTACATGCCGAGTTGCCGGCCCTGACGCACAACCTTCAACGAAGGTACATCCATTCACGCATGTCTCCACACAGAAGATGCTCTAGCTGAGAATCGAACAGGAAAACGTCTTACTGTGAGGCAACAACGCTACTGCAGCACCACCACCGCAGTCAAATATTGCCATATTCACTTAAAATGGTACTGCAACAGATTTTGCACAATATGCATTTTCTAAACAATAAGAAGAATGGAAATCTCAGTGCCATTACTGACTATAATGAATGGTGATTTAACAAGAAATCAAGAAGGAAGTGGCAACTTCTGATTCCATTGTGCTGGGGCACAATATGGGCACAGTAGATATCTGGTAGGGCATGTGCAGACTAAAAAGATATCCACCTAAATGTGCTTTTCATTACAGAAATGTATTCATGTAACCAAATTAAATATTACAGTAACTATCTCTTTGTTATGACCCTCAACTATTACAGAATGTACTTAACTGATGATCATTCTGTCTTGATAGATTGTCCAGCAAACCTTTCCGAATATTACACTAGGCATTTTTGGTTGTAGATTTATGCATGTAGGTTAACCTTTATCCTTATTTTCTAAAACTTCCCTGCCTTTTTATAACTAGGCCACTGACACCCATAATAAATCCCTCCCTTACCAACAGACAAAGGTAAACAAACAGGTACGTGTCTGTTTATCTAAAAAAGCACATCTAACATTTCAAATTGCTTACTTTTCATAAATCAGTTGTACTTAACATGTCAGAAGACAACATATTATCTATCAAAAAAGGCTTTATACAGTCATAATTCACAAGGCAATCTACACAGGAGCATATTAACAATAGGAGTCCTTGAAGGCTGTGGCCCTGGACTCTTAATATTTACACAGTTTACTTACTTCCTCTATCTCAAATGAAAAACAACTATTTTATATTCACATTACCCAGTCTTCTTTAAAAATGAACCCTCACTCTACAGCATATATTTCCATGCATAAGATGTTTAATAAGACTTGTAGACTTATATCTCTCTTAATCTTCTACCAGTTAAGGGACTTAAACCTCAGCACAGAAATAAATAGGAAATGCTGGAGGGACAGATTGTCCAGTAAAATACAATAGGAAACCTGGGGATATAACAATAGAGGTGTTGCATAGTGACATGATATTAAGAAGTGATATAAACATGCCTGTTAAACTGTGTCTCAGCTCAGATGCCTCGTCTACAATGTACCCACAAAATGGGGATGCAATAGATAAAGGGATTGTGTTAAAAAGTTGCAGATTTCCCATTAAACAGATGTATATTGGCAATTATAACATTTCATTTTTATGAAAACTCTGCCCTTGTATAGAGTATATTTATTTATTTGCTAAGCTTATGTTAACCTTATAGATAAACTGGTCTAAACTGGTCCTTTTTATACTGTGATGAGGTCCTCAAAGCAAATGGAGCTACCAACAACTAATTAAGGTGACCATATAATGTACATATAAAACACTGATATACAAAGTATAGAGCACACAATGAACATAAAAGAGAGAGAGAGAGAGATTTGCTAATGGACATTTTATTCAGTGCACAGTAGTTCGGAGAAAGCACTGTTAAATCCCTAATGCCAAAAGACTGTTGTATATATACCAAAGTCAAAAGGGAGAATATCAAAAACCTGACAGTAAATATGGCTGAAGCATAAAATATTATCCGTGTCAATATGTAAAACATATTGAAATACAATTTTTTTTATTTATATAAATAAAAAAAATAAAAACAAATTGCTGAAGCATAAAGTATTGTCTGTGTCAATGTATAAAATATATTTAAACACAAGATGACAGCAACATCAGTCTGTTAATTTGCAGCACTTTAAAACCTGACAGCTTGAGGTTGTAACATCCAGCTGCTTCCCTACCCCTGGTCAGGTATAAACTGCAAAAGGTTTAAGCTTTTCAAATATATTTTCCTGAGCTGCACCTTATCAGTCATTATTTTCAGTTGACAATTAGTGCCCGTACAGCTTGTATTAGTGTAACAGTAGTGATTTAGCTATAACCAATGCCCAAAAGCAGTGAAACAAGCAAATATTGATGGCACATTTAAGCCCTTAAGCTCTGAATATGCAGAAGGATATAAAATTCTACATCTCCAAAATATTTCAACATTTATTTGAAACTTTCAGTGATTGTTACTGGCATGCATATCTTTGAAATTAAGCCAACATTATGCACTCATGATTTGATAGCATTTGTTTCTTTTAGTCTGAAGAGAATTGAAAGCTACACATTGATTTTCAGATGACTGTTTTGAAATGTTTCACTCTCTCAATTTACAAAGCCATTCTGGCCTGAATTATACCCTAACTTTAAATGACAATCTCTCTCCATTGCTTCAAAACATTCTCATAAAATTTTCTGGACAAGACCTTGTGATAATCCTAATTTAATTTTGTTTTGCACAACCAAATATTATTTAGGGAAAGCGTACAAGGGAATCTCAAATATTAGCATGTCTATTACAGCATATAAAATATGAGTACTATGCTATAACATATAAAATAATGACAGAAAATATTACTTTTCCAAATAAAAGCTTGTTAGTTTTTTTGGTTCTTATTTTTTGAGAACATACCAGTTATAGGATTCTGATACATACTGAGTTTAGCAGCATAGAAAAATTAAAAATATTCTGCTCCCTGGTGTAATTTTTAGACTTGTAAATGCAAATCCATCAATTACAAAAATAAGAAAAAATAATTAAAATAAAATAAAATGGGATCAGTGAATGTCAAACATTACTGTTCCCCTTATGAGTTCTTTTTAGGGATGGGCAAGCCAACCAAACCTCCAAACTTAATATATATATATATATATATATATATATATATATATATATATATAGAGAGAGAGAGAGAGTCCAAGATCATCATACCTCAGAAAAAATGGAATACTCTAAGAAACTGCAGTCTCAGACTTGATACATATATATATGTCCCCGTTTTTGTTCACCAGCCTCCCTATTCCAGGACTTGCACTAAGCCTCAGAAAATCAAACAACTACCAACTATATATTTTTTTGTGAAACAAACAGCAAAATCAGAGCATTCATTTGGCAACATAAAACTATTGGTGATACCTAGCAATAAAGGATCATTTCCATGTAACTGTATAAAATATAATACCAAATTTCTTACAATATTATATCATGAACCTCAGATACAAAATGTGATTAGCTGAATAGTCCAACTCTAAAAATACATAAACAACTTTATCTTCTTTTAATGTAATTTACTACACCAGTCAGGGGAGGCATTACATCTGGTGACAAAAATATAAACCTTTAGGTAGTCAGAAGAAATAAACAGGATTCTTAGATATGATGTAATGTACCTCAGAAAAAAGAACAGAAAAGAACTGTTATAAGTCATTAATATACTTTAAATACTGAGCAGACAATCACTTCAGTGCCACAATAAATGACTGTCATGCATATTAGCAGGCTAACAGAAAAGGCATTGAACCTATAGCTACAAGCTCCTGTATTTGAAAAACAATATTTCTGTTACACTTGAGATTTCATTACAAAACTTTCAGTTAATAACAACAGAGTATTCAACCACAAAATAAATCTAAGGCTACAATTCTTACCTCACAGCTTCCTGTGCAGGACACCATTGACTAGGTCTCCACAGCTTTAGCCACTTGAATGAGTGGTGTATTCAAAGCATGTTACAACTTTATGTGAAATATTTAAGATTTTTACTTCTGCCATAATTACTTCTGATATAATGAGAATACACATATATTCTGGATCTAAATATTACTTTGCTTTGAGTACAAAGTCTAATACCCCAGTTGGAAATCAAGCATAATGCCAGACTGTGTGATGAGAAAAGCCATCTGAAAACTGAATTTACTAGCTACATGTAAGCGATCACATGTCACTTTCCTGAAGGCAGTTCACAATAAATAGTCAGGGACTTTCAATAGGATACTTGGATACAAACCTCATACATAGTGACCCAGTGCATAATACATCTTCAGAGAAGGTATACTATCATTGACTGTGAAAGACTCACATAAATTTTATGGTTATATTGCTCTTTAACAGATGCTGCTTTCCCCAAAAAGTATACATATAGTCATTTGAAAGTAATCTTGTAACAGTTATTTGCTCTCATGATCACCTGTCATCAAAAGAATGATCCCCACATTCTCTATTCTCCTGATGTCTCAATGGGAAGAACATGAAGAACAAAACATGCATTGTAATACATTTCTACTTGCTGCTCTAAGGCATCCCACCCCTTTATCGACCATCATAAAAATGACATTTTTATATCTATATCTATATATATATATATATATATATATATATATATATATATATATATATATATATATATATACATATATATATATATATACACCCACACACACACACACACACACATATATATATATATATATATATATATATATATATATATATATATATATATATATATAGTTCCCCTTCATATGATTGAATTTCCTTAAGCTTGAAATTTATAAGCCCAAACCCAGAATCTTGAGTTTAAAGAAACTGGAAAATATGAAGTGGACATACAAAAAAAAAATGTGCCCCCACACCCCCCCTACTTAAATATTCCTACTCCAAGATCACACTACAGCGAAGGAAAGGGAAATCTCCCATTCCGCACTATATGTGTAAGCACAAAACGGAATACTTTCCAGTCCTCCGCTATACTGCAGTCACGTAGCATGTGGATTTAACCTGCAAGGGTGCAGGGGGACCTGGCCCCCTGCAGAAAGGTAAGTGAACCCTTTTTTCTCTAACCCTAAACTTCCCATTCACAATTTCGAGTGAATGGAAGTTCGAGATTTTCATCTTGAGCTTATGCATTTCAAGCTTCCATTCATTCGATATTGTGAAGCAGAACCATAGATATATATATATATATATATATATATATATATATATATATATATATATATAAAAACAGAAAATACTTTCTAGACTATGTGGAAAGAAAAAAACGGATCAGAACTGGTATTTTTAGCTCTTTCATCCTTTATTAGTATCTGTACTTCAGAAATAAAAAAAAACTTTTTAACAATAAAAGTAATCTAGACCTTACCGTATTTATACAAGAAAAACAGGTTAAGTGGTTATGAAAGTTCAAAAAGAAACACAATAGCCAATCAAAAATTTCAAAGCAGTAATAAAAGGTGGGATTAAGTAAACCATCTCAAAGGACATCTAATGTTTAAATTATCATTAATGCCCGGCACAGCATCTACATTAAAAAGGAACTGCCATTTTAATTCCATCACTTCAAGCCAAGAAGAGTTAACATCTCCAACAAAAATGTCAATTTGTTCAAGCACAAAAAACTTAAAGCAGTCAAAACCTACACAATAATAACTGTGTTTACATAATGCATTATAAAAATCCTGGTGTCTAATAGCCACATAGTGTTCTTTAATGCAGTCTAATAATTTTCTACTAGTTTTTCCTATAAAAGGAGTCACAGGTGTTGCATATACATGCATACACTACACTGGAGCTCTGACAAAGTATTTGTGAAACTCACCTTTAAAGTTACAATGTTTAAACGTGTAAAAGTTGTCAGTGTACATGTTCTTACAAGTCATGCAACCCCCACAAGCAAACATGTCTCAAGGCTTGTCTCCTGTATTAGAGTCTGCAGAATAAATGGAGCGTCATTTCTTTCAAATCTGCATTTAAGTGTTAGACATTTTTTATAGTTAAAGGTTGGTTTAGCACCTAAAACTCTACAATTGTCTTTGTTGTTCATGATAAAATCACAGTTTTTGCAAATAATATTTTGTATGTGGTGCATGTCCAAGCTAATTGGTAAGAGGAAACTAAGTGTTCTATCAGTTTGCAAATCATTTTTAATCGCTGCCTGAAACCTAGATCTAATGCTCTGTTTAAATTTGTCATACCAAGCCAAACACACCTCTGTAAAAATACTGTCCAATATTCTCTGTGGGTAATTTCTATGCAAAAACAGCTGTCTTAAAATTTGATTCTTGAATGAACAAGTCATCACTACTAACAATGCTAGATAGTCTAATAAACTGACCTCACACAATGTTGTTCTTCATGAAAGTTAGGTTTTGGCTGATGTAATCAAGATAATTGTTTTTATATGTTTCTTTCCTGTAAACTGTAGAGCCCAGTAATTTAGTTGTGGGATTTAGTGTAATTTCTGCATCCAAGAAATGTGCAGTTAAACCATAACCTGATATGACAAAGTTCAAAAAACCTATACTTTCAGACAATATTTCTATTAAAGACTTTAGTTCTTGCTCAGTACCTCACCAAATAAAAAATATGTCGTCAATATAACAATGATAAAACCTATTTTAAGGAATCCTGTAAGATGAATCAGTGTCTCCATCTACCATGCACTCAAAACCAAGTTTGCATAAGCTGGGGCCATCTTAGACACCATAGCAACTCCTTTTATTTGTTGAAAAATTGTATTGCTGAAATGAAACAAAATTGTTAGAAAGTACTATGGAAATGAGTTGACACAAAGTGTTTATTTAATTCTCTGAGAATGATGTATATTTGCTGAGAAAAAGACAAACCAATGTGAGACCATCCTTATGGGGTATGTTGGTATAAAGGGCTTCAATGTCCAAGGTAATGAGCGTATAATTTGTGTCAGTCAGTTTAAGGAGAAATAACTCATTCAGAAAGGCTCATGAAACTCATAAATAAAACTGGGTAGATTGTACAGTTAGGTTCAAGAAGAAGACTACATATTTCATCAATTTTTTTCTGACACAATGTGTTTGAATGGTGGGTCACTAGCATCCTTGTGGATTTTGAGGAAGCCAAAAAGTTTGCCCAATGCAGAGTTAGGGACATACATGAAAATTACTCATCTAGTGTAATCAGATTTCTCTTTGCAGTTTAAGAAGCACTTTATCTGTAACTTTGAATTGTTTGTGAACAAAGTTAATGTCCATTTGTCTGTAAAAAACATTATTTATTAATGTGGCTTCTATTTTGGTGCTCCATTAAAACAATCCATGTACCCTTATCTGCCTTCATAATTCTAAGGTCTATGTCACAGCTAAGGGTATGTAATGCATGAATTTCAGCATGGCTAAGGTTAACCCATTTATGTTCTTTGAGATGGTTTAGTTAGCCCCACTTTTTATTACTGCTTTGAACTTTTTTGTTTGGCTATTGTACTGTTTTTTTTTTAACTTTCATAACCACTTAACCTGATAGTTTTTTCTTGTATAAATACAGTAAGGTCTGGATTACCTCTATTATTAAAAAAGTTTTTTTTTATTTCTGAAGAAGTTCAGATACTAATAAAGGATGAAAGCACTAAAAATACCAGTTCTGGTCCATTTTTTTTTCTTTCCACATAGTCTACGAAGTTTTTTTGTTATTTGATTGTAAGTTTCTTCAGTGTATTGCACTGTGGGCAGTGGGCATTGTTTCCATGCATTGCTATCTATTTTTCTGCCAGAAAAAAAGTGAAAAAACTTGCAATTGCATTAAATGCTTCAACTTAAAATTTTCAGACACTATGCTCTGTCCTCACCCGCCAAGCCATAGCAATGATCCCTTTAATGTGAATAACCACAGCCTGATATATTTTTTCCATTGACTGCCTGCCATAACTCTTAACCTTCCATGTCTAAAATGTGGAACTCTGCATCTGACAGCATGGGACAAAAGGATAAAATGTGAAAGAGAGGCACGCTTACTAACAACTTCATCTAGGATGTTCACAGTATGGTTAATAGTAGTTTCTTCCTTCACATCTATTAAAAAATTATATGATTCAGTATTATTTACCATGTCTTCTTCTCCTCCTTTAAACTTTTCCTGGTTAGGGGTCGCCACAGTGGAAAAATGGTCCACAGAACGATAGGCAGTGGAGTTTTATAGTGTCAAGTTGCCAGCTCAGCACCCAACATTCCCCAGAAGGCACACACATGCACACATTCACGCCTAGGGCCAATTTAAAGTGTCCGATCCACCTATACCATGTCTTTAGGATGTGGGAGGAAATCGGAGTCCCCAGAGAAAATCCATGTGACTGCAGGGAGGACATGCAGACTCCCAGCCAAGAAGTGAACAAGGGAACCTCTTTCTGTGAGGTGGCAACACTAACTGCTGCACCACCACAGCCACCCCTGTTATTTACCAAGTCTATTTGTTAAAAAAAAAAATTGCATTGCAATGAAATGTAATAGACACCTTCAGTGTGAAACTCTGTGGAACATGGAATTTTAATCACTCAAAATGGGGAATATTCCTTATTATTATGAGGTATAGCTGACGGCTATGCTTCCAATCCTCACCCCATACATTCAGAAATTGCCACTTTTGATGATCACCTGTGACTGCCAAAAGTGGTAAAAACTAGCCACAAAATGTATGCTGCTGCTGCTGTAGAAGGATGATTGTGCTACTCCACAGAGCCTTAGTTCTTGACTGTCCCTATTTCTCCTCCTGTTCCATGTGCAAATTGGCTACATGTTTGTGTGCTGCAGGTCAGTTAGCTAATGTTCTGTCTGTGTTGAGGCAACAATCTGTCTCTCTTGATAACAAAATTACCTCAAAGCTATCACCTAGCCTCTCTGTGAATTTATTTGAAAACTATAGCACTAAAGCTTACTTAGAGAATGCTGACTACTCCCTTGCAGACCACATCACATCAACTAACAAGCCCCCTCATGAAGTTTTATTTTTAGCCAACTTAATAACAACTTGCATGTATGTGCGCGTGTTTTTGGTAGGTAATGATTACTGTGTGATACACTTCTCTGTTACCGTCTTTTCTGGAAATGGAACATAAGTGTCTTAAAAGGGCACATATGTTTATGAGCCACATAATTTAAACAAAAACATAATAAATATACATAATTTAAATATTCGTATTCTGCATCTTCATTATTCTGTAATCCATATACTTTTTTTCTGTGTGCTTTCTTGATTCTCTTATACTGCTGTCATTTGCTTGCAGGTGGTATTTTAGTAGCACTGACTATGCCTTTGACATCCACAAGGCTATTTTCCCCTTTCATTTACTAATGTAAGTTTATTTTCTTCATTCCTTTCTGCCATGACACATATGAGCTGCTTGCATAACTATGTATTATTTCATATGGTATTTATTAGTATGACCTTCAGGATGTTTCAACAGAAAACAAAACAAAGCTCTGCTATGATCTGATTTCTGTGAAAAAGCTCAGTATAGGCAAATACAAATTCTCTCTAAAGGTTTCATAAATCATTGCTTCTTATTGTCCATCTGCCTCTGATCATCAGATTTATCTATGGCATTTTGTTTTGTTCTTTATCGTTTGTAACCCTTTAATGACTTTCCTAAGTATGGTTTAAAGAGGATACATTATAAAGTGGACATCTACCATTTAAGTTTTAAAGATGGAATTTTGACAATCTGGCTGGCAGTAATGTAATGATCTACATCAGTCAACAGAAAAATAATCTTTCAAGGCAGACATCTAGGGTTTCAGAAAGGCTTACTACTGTTTAGAAGACTTTACTTGGAAGGTTTTCTCACTTCAGTAAGCCCAAATGATTCACAGACTACTCTCTCACTATAGTGGTATGTACGTACTACTTGTGGTGTGGACAGCAGTCTCACTAGCAAAGCTGCATGCAAATGCTGCAGTGAAGAGATGCTGCTACACTAACTATACATGCACTCTCACCAGCAACACAACATCATATTAGAGTGACTCTCTCTACTGCATTATTTTACTAGTGAGGAAGAATAAGTGAACATTGTCTTTTTATGGCATATACCTATTCACTACTACAAACTGATCAGTGGCCATAGTGTTACTGCAAGTAGGTATTGCAAAGGTGTGTGTGTGTCTGTATATATGTGTATGTATGCAGGCATGTGAATGGTTCTTTGTGTCTGCATTGCATGTCTATGTAGCATGCCATATATTTGAGTATGTCAGCTGAGGTTTCTGTGTGGGGACAAAGCAGTGTGTTAAAGTGTGTGTGTGTGTGTGTGTGTGTGTGTGTGTGTGTGTGTGTGTGTGTGTGTGTGTGTGTGTGAGTGTGCATGTGCGTGTGTGTGTGTGTGTGTGTGTGTGTGTGTGTGTGTGTGTGTGTGTGTGTGTGTGTGTGTGTGTGTGTGTATGCATGTATGTGTGTCTTGGGACACGTCTGTGTAAATACAATGCATGGGCAGATAGGTATAACACAAGCACAGTCAGGTCTGACATTGCACTCTTTTCAGAAAAAATATAATTAGTCACTAATGTGATGTTTCTCAGTGAGGCTATACTATCCATCACTATGCCTATCAATTCTGCGCTCAGCATTGGTGATGACAATTTTTTGAATCTCATGAAGGATATTCTCACATCTGTCTTTTCTGATAGTATACAGTGTCAATAGAACCATCCAACCTTAGCAACTGGCTTCTCAGCATGGGACAGATTTGTATTTCTGTTTTTGGTTAAAACTGTAATAATAAATCTAATTGCCAATGCACATTGCTATTAACAAAATGAGTGCACATTTGTGGAGATTTTTCTTGTTTTGGTATATAAGAATTAATGCAAAAAGCAACAAGGAATGATGACCAGTAACATTTGGCATTCAGAATATGAAAGAATAGGATGGACAAAGGGTTCTATGCTTTCAGCGTTTACAATCATACTGTGTACACAGTACAGGAAACCAGAATATGTGATTTACATACTGGCACTCTATATAAGTTTAAGTTGTCAAATTCCTTAAAGCAACATATACATGCGTTACTTGACCAAAATGTCTAAAAGAAGCATACATCTTACATAATCAGTATAGCTAATATTATGTACTTCATTGAAATGCTATTCTTGCATAATATGTACACTTAAAAAAACAGAAATGTAATGCATTTAAATAAAATTTACATAAGCATTTGCATACTGAATAAAACATTTAAAATCTAACTTAGGACAGAACAGACCACAAGGAGCATATGTAAGAATGTTTTATTGCCTCATATTAAAATTATTAAACAGGATTTACGTGACAGTTTATAAAAATGGTACACAATAATTGACAAAAAATTATATAAACTCCTGTTTCAGCAAGCAATCTGCACAAAGCTGGTGAACGACGTGGCTCCAAACTGCAAAGTAAGCAAAACACAGTATGTCATAAGTTGCCAGAAGGACCTCACTTACTGTAAACGTAAAGGAGACAGGTCCTGTTCATGCACTACCTTATCGGAGTATTCCCGCCAGTGCGCTATGCTGAGACAGCAAGTCGAAAACTGGAGAAGAAATGACCTTTGCCGTAAGTTGCATGTTAATCTGGACTATCCTTAAATTACATATCACAGATACCTTGTTCTGTGCCATAATGTAAGAAATTATTTCTGTACATTGAAAAAAAAGGTTGCTTGCAAAATACATGTGTAGAGAATAATATGTTTCACTCTGAGGTTACTTTTTTCTTGAATTCAAATACTGATGTACTTTCCTGTAGCAAAGGATAAGTGTAGATTAAGGAAAAACACAAGGAAAACCTGCAACAGTCACACATGCATATATCACTGCTTTTGATGTGCTAAGCCATGTTTGTTGTTTTTGCTTCCAGAATTTCTACAGAGTCATGACTTGATCATGTTTGAATCTCTTAGGTATTTAGGGTGTAAGATAACTGTGCAAGTAGAAGAGGGGTACCCAGGCATTTACAGATGTACTCTGATGGTAGGTTTGTGGGTAGTATCTGATGAGTTGGGTAGGTTAGTGACAGAAACAGCAAAATATTGGGAATAATGGAGTAGATGTAAGGCCATATTAAATTAATAAAATCATGTATCAGGTAAGTAAGTGTAGAGAAGGTACTGTAGATCAGTGATAGTGCCCAGTCTGTGCCCCACAAGCCTCTTTCCTGTGACCCTTTTCAGTTACCTCTTGGATGTACTTTTGCATGCGTATTACATGCATTTAAACAGTATGTCCAACAATATAAATAATCATTTTTCTTAATATATTTATCTGTCTATCTTTCTTTCCCTTGGCACAATGTAATCTGATGCCTTAGAATTAATACAAATCAAGTCACAAAGGAGAGAACACACAGCAAGTTGAAGGTTTAGATTATATTGCACTGAATGACTAAATGAAGCATAAAACATGGAAATAATCCACTGGATTGGAAGGATCCTGTATCAGATTTTTTTAAAGCTTTTGAATATAGTCTTTCTGTAAAAGTAATACACTCCTTTCTCTGTCAACTAGGGATAAAGACCGGATTGCTTTTTAACTGAAAAGGTGAAAGGATTTTTCCATCCCCTTCTTCAGCTGTTTGCTGTGGCTTGCTAGAAATCAGTAAATTTATTACAGTGACCATAATCACAGGGGAAGAAAGCAGTCCAAATAACAGATAGTGATGCTACGTAATCATGGCTACTCTCTGGACAAGTATTTGTACATCTGGTGATATTTAAAATTGGTTTTATTTAATTCTTTTGAAAGAAAATATATGTATTTATTAAACAGCGTATAGCACCAGGAGTACAGTATGGCTAAGTGACTTGCTGAAAGTCATGCAGTAGGCAAATGTAAGCTGAGGGGCTGAAGCCCTCAACTACAGGAAGCATTTTATTAACATCTCATAGCCTTAATCCTCAGTGCTGCCTATCTCCTCCACCCAAAATTCATTTGCAAATTTTTTAGGAAGCTTTAATTCACTTTATCTTGACAGTGGGACTTAGTGTAGTTTCTTAATTTCTTCCTCACTTGCTTTGTTTTTTTCACAAACGTTTTCTAGGACTAAGAGCAATTTATTTTTTTGTTTTGTAGATCTGTTTTCAATCATTACACTGTCTGATGCATGCCCTTACAGTACTGGTTCTGGATAGGCTCTCATTGCAGGAAATATTTTTAGTTTAGATTAGAAGCTAGAAGTCTTACCAGCTATTGCAGAACATTTTTACATTACAGGAGTATGACTCAATGCTGACATTTTTGCCATGTGATATATAACTTGGATCTACTATTAAATATCAATTTTCTGAAAGCCAATGAGCCAAAAGGTTGAGAAATAAATGCCCAAAACACAATAGGGTAAGAAAAATATATATTTTTTTTTTGCAGAGAGGTAAGTGCCCCACACCCCTGAACATGTGTGTCAGTGTATACATATCTATCTATATATATATATATATATATATATATATATATATATATATATATATATATATATAGACAGATAGATAGATACCAACTGTACAGCTGCACCAACTTGAAGAAGGCAGGAATCTCCCATAACAAGTGAATCACTGTTTGAAACTGCACCAGGAATGATTTTTGATGGGAAACAGCATTCCGTGTTATGCCTTTCCTATTTTCTTCCTTTGTGCTACTGAAGCTTGATCAATTTCATCTCAAGCAAGTGTAAGGACAATGTGCAACTTTGAGTTCTGCCTTTGTGAATCCATGTGGCTGCAGCTGTGCATAATGGTTTTCCTAGGTGCCTTCATTATGTTCCAATAGAGCTTCTCCATGGGCAATGCACAATCCAAATCAGTAGTCTGAAGCGCTCCTCTTGACCATGTCATATTGCCAAAATCACTTATCCGGCTTCCATATCAATAACATTATACTGAGTCTTACACTAGGATGTAGTCAGGTTGAACTTTGATTCAAGTACATTTTTTTTCTTTATCGTATTATATTGAAGTCTTGTATCTGTTTTTATGGAATAGTGGTAGGGTGGAGTAAGCATCATAACTGGGGGTGCTTGTTTGCACAAGGGGGTTACATGGTCAAGGAAAATAGACAAGTTATCATTGAAAACAGGAAGACCACTGTAAGGATATATTCATTTGTTTGTTAACAAAGTAAGGGACCTGGTCTGTCATAAGCTTTTTTATCCAGTACCAAATCCACAACTAAATGCAGTGTATGTGGATACTTTAGAATAGCAAATCAGCCAGCACGTCTTTGGAGGCAACCATGGTACCAGAGAAAAATGCAGACATGAGAAGAATAAGCAAGCTGCACACAGTGACCCCAAATCAGGACAGAACCCTGAAGCTATGAAGCGCATAACTTAAATTTTTAACCAGCATGACACCTTGCCTTCTCAGAATCCATATTTGTGTATAACGGCTTTTGATCATTGCCATAAGAACGCTCAGTTGAACTGAGCTGGAAGAATAATGTCCATTTATTCAAATACTGAGATTCTTTTTGGCTTAAAACAGATAAGTATCCCCTGTGACTGACAATCCAGATTCAGCTGGGGATACATACACACACACACACACACACACACACACACACACACACACACACATCAGCTGGGGATACATAATATGGGTTAAGTACAAGGTTTCTGATATTTGAAAGAGAAGTAAGAAAGGAATTATGGTGACCTTCTCTCAGCTGAAAATGAACAGCCTGTGTTAGAACATTATTCTTTTATTTGCAAAGTGAAAGACAAAACATCACATCGTTGAAAATATGTTTCTTCTTGATGGCTTTTGTTGAAAATTTAAAAAAAAAAAAACAATTTTTCAGTTGTTTGGGTCTACTTTCCAGTACCACGGGAGACTATTTTATTATTTTCTTGCCAGATATAGGTGGTAAAAAGAATGTTTCTCAGTAGTTAGAAAGTTAGCCACATTAAGCTCTGTGGTGTAGAACTGCTGGTCCTGGCTATGTCCTTAATGATTCAGTTAGCAGTCAGTGTGCTGGTGGAGGTGGATGGGGGTGGGTGGAGTGAAGAATTGCAGCTGCCTCACCCATCATGGGCACGGGTGTGTTGGCAGTGGCTGACTGCAAGACGTCCACCTAAGAGAAGGCCTGTATTGACTCACTAAAAGGGATTCTGGTGAGCATGAGCACATTCAAGGTCAATTTGTTGATGTGGGGAAGCATACACTCACACTAGGTTTTGCATAGAGGGCAGTAAATAGTGTGTTCCAGCCAAAGGAGAGGGTTGAAATGTTAGGAGTATTAAAAGCATTAATCTGTGTTAGCTGATGTCCACGATCCCTAGCTCTATTATTTATGTATTTATTTATTTGACATTTGTTGACCAGGATAGTCTGACTGGGACAAAGCCCTTTTTCAGTGGAGGCCTGGGGAGAAAAGCTTCACAGTACAAATATATATATATATATATATATATATATATATATATATATATAAGAAATGCATGTTACAATAATTGTATAATACAATAAGATTAGCAATATATGACAACAATATAGAAGGCAAGAGAGGCTTATATACATTATAGTTAAACAGATAAACATAATGATGACACAGACATGATGAATAGTAGATAGTAGGATTCAGTATTTTGGCCAGTTACTAATTATAGTCATCAGGAGGTGTAGTTAGTAGTAGTAGGTTAAGATATAGTACAGCAGAAGTCAAGAACTGGAAGAAGAATTAGTAAGAAGAAAGTCAGGTGAATGTTAGGTTGAAGGAGTAGGTTAGTTGGAGAAAGAAAACAAAGAGTAAAGGGGGGGGGATAGGGGTTAGGAAGGAGAGAGACAAAAAGAAGAGGGGAAATAAAGTGAGGACTAGATTCGGATAGGGGGGTTACAGTCACATATCCAGGTGTGCTTTAGTTATTCTTTGAGAGATCTCTTGAATTTGTAGACCTGAGGTCTGCTTCTCAGGGTTATGGGAAGCTTGTTCCATTGAATAGTGGGTGAGTAGCTGTATAGGTTCTGACCGACGGATCTTTTTTTGTTTATGAATCTGTAACAGATATTGATCAGAGCTCCTTAGTGGATTGGGAGGGATATAAGGTGAGACTAGTGAGGAAATGATAGGGCAGGAAGAAGGTTTATTGATGATGGAGTGGATGAAGAGCATTTGAGTAACTTTGAGTTGGTTAGGAAACTCTAGCCAATATAGAGTCCTGACTACATGGCATTGGTGTGATTTGGATGGTAGATTAGCAGCAAATCTAGCTACATTGTTATAGGTAGTTTCAAGTTTAGTGAGAAGAGAAGTCTGAAGGTTTGTAAAGATTTGCAAGCTGTAGAATAGGTTGGGAAGAAAGTAAGCATTGGATAGTGAAATTCTAGAGTCAGGGGTGAGGAACCTTTTGTTTCTATATAGGATGCCAAGCTTTTGGTGGGTTTTCTTAATACAGTGATATATGTGAAGGTCAAATTTCAGTTGGTTATCTATGATTACTCCAAGGAGCTTAATCTGGTTTTTGAGGGTTGATGTTACTGTTATTCAGAGAAAATATGTTAAATGAGGATTTGAGGTGGTAGAGGGTTTCTGGGAGGAAAAGTAGGAGTTTTGTCTTTTTGGGATTGAGTATTATTTGGTTATTTGTAAGCCATGGTTCTGTGTGATTGAATGATGTTTGTTTGAGGGTGAGTAGTTTTGTTGGATTGTTAGCTATGGATATAATAGTAGAGTCATCAGCATACTGTATGAGGGAAGACTGGGTACAGGATTTGTGTAATTCATTTGTGTGTAAAGATGTTAAAAAGGAGGGGTCCAAGAATAGAGCTGTGTGGGATGCCTATTTTGATGGGGAGAAATGGAGAAAGAGCAGAGAGCCATTTGACTGATTAGTGCTGATCAGAAAGGTACACCCCTCTCTCTGCATTCCATGATACCAGGGGGTCAGCATGAACAATTAGACTAATAGCAGATAGGAGCATCATAGTTGCCAAGGAGAAGGGGAAAAAGCAGAAAGCAACTATTAGACAAAAGAAACTTAACATCCTGTGTAATTATTGCAATGTCTCCATATACACAATAATTGTGAGCTTCAGTACAGAAATTCATCATTTTGAAAAAAAAATGCACATACTAGTTATCTAATAGCTATTATATTTAATTTGCATTTTTTTAATATTATTCCTTATCTGTCTCTTCTCAGCACTGGACAAATGCCCAGGAAATCAGATCTACATGGAATGTGGAGCCCCCTGTGCGCCTACCTGTTCAAACCAATTGTATTTGTGCACTGCTACCTGTATATATGGCTGTTTTTGTCCTCCAGGTAAAGTACAACCTTAACCTGTTAACAAAAAATGTGTTATATATTGTACTTTTGAACTATAATACAGTTTGAAATATGTTGCTCTGATTCTATAAAATGTCAAAACTATTGTGACTTCAGACTGTTAAGCAAAGAAATAAGACTGGTCCATTTAAGATAAAATAATTAAACTTCAGGTGTTTGGGATAGTACAGTTGTGTAAAATCTTACCATAACAGTACATGTTCTTCCCTTCACTGTTGCAGTGTTCATAAGAGAAGGTTTGTGCCACCCTGGGTAGCCTGTCATTTGGCCAGTGTAAATAAACTTAAAAGAGATCTTGTTTGTGCTGTTTGTCACATTTGTGCTCCCCACACAGAACATAGGGCATACAAGGGATGTATGGATCCAGCTACCTAGAAGTGAATTGTCCCAGACGTGAACAGTCATCATAGGACAAGGGAGTCCATGCACATCCAGAAGAAAAAAATGTAGAATAAACAAAAAAAGGGGGTTGGAAGGAGGGAGCAAATGTTGGAACAGTGAAGAGAAGGACATCTACTGTTATGGTAAGATTTTACACAACTGCACTCTGCACTTCTATATCACTGTTGCAGTATTTGTAACAGAAGGGAGAGTAAAAATCTTAAGAAATAGAATGGGAGGTGGAAGGCAGAGAAGAGTCCTCAAAAACCTACATAAAATGGTTTCAACAAAAACTTCTCTGGTCCTAGAAAATACCTTAGTAAAGGTATGCACGGAAGACTAAGTAGCAGCTTCAAGGATGGAATTGATGTCCAACCCCTTGAAGAAGGCACCAGAAGAGGCAAAAGTCCTAGTAGAATGAGCTCTAATAGAAGCAGAGAGAAATTTGCCATGAAAAGAATAACAAAAGGAAATGGCTTTAGATATCTAAGAGGAGGTGGTTTGCTTAGAAACAGTCAAACCCAAAGACTTGGGATGAAAGGAAAGAAAAAGCTGATCAGACTTGCAAATAGTCCTAGTTTTATCCAAATAGTACCTAAGTTGTCTGTGCAAATCCAAGGTATGCAGGACCATCTCAGTAGCACACTGAGAAGAAGGGAAAAAGGAAGGGAGTTGTACCGACTAAATCAAGTACAACTCATTGACTATCTTGGGCTTAAAAGGATTAGTACAAATGGACACCCTCTCCCTGTGGAAAAAAAAAAACAAAAAAGGAGGAATGGCCATAAGGGCCTCGAGCTCAGAAACCCTCTGAGCAGAAGTAAGAGACAACAACAAAACAGATCATCAGGTAGAGTTTTGCAAAGAAGCAGTATCTGCAGGCTCATAAGCAGCCTAAGTCATTTTTTCCAAAACAAAATTAAGGTCCCAAGATGAAGGAATAGGCTTTCTTGGAGGTCTAATATGTAGAACACCTTTAAGAAATTATTTGGCCTCAAAAGAAGTCAAAGGAGAATTCAAGGGCAGACAAACAGAAATGGCTGACAATTGGGCCTTCACAGAAGAATAGGCCAAGCCAGACTGGAGCAACTCACACAAATAAGAGAGGTCCAGAGAGTCCCCCACTGAAAAAGGGTCCTGGTTACCAGCATGGCACCAGACCAAAAATGTGTTTCAGTTTGAGATATAAGATTTTGCGCTTGAGGATTTCCTTGCCTCCTGTAATAGCCTGAGCACATTCTCAGAAATGAGATGACTGAAAGGAATCAAAATCCTGTCACCCATGATGCCAGTTGCAGAGTAGACAAGTGGGGATCAATGAGAGACCCCTTGTCCTGTGTGACGAGATCCAAACAGTGAGGTAAATTCTGATAATTGCCCCTGACCAGATGCATTAAGATGAGGAACCAGTGCTGTCTTGGCTAAAAAGGAGTCACTAGCAAGATTTTTGGGGAGTCCAGTTGAATCTTTTGCAAAACTCTTGGAAGTAGAGGAAGAGGAGAGAAAACATAAAGAAACCTTTCCTTCCAAGGAAAGGAAAGGGTGTCCATCTTCCAGGCCAGATGGAAAGGCACTCTGGAACAGAAGAGAGGAAGCTGCCTGTTCAGAGGGGTGTCAAAAAGATCAAAAAACCTGAGGAATTCCTCACCAATTGGCAATGTCAATAAACACATCTCTATGAAGCATCCATTCATGACCCTGTGTTTTGGACCCTCCCAGTCTGTCACAAACTTGTGCTCTGAAGGTATGTATATTTCCCGAAGAGTTAACTGAGAGCCACTTCCCAAGCCTGAAGCAGCATCCTGCAGAGGAGGTAAGATTTTGTGCCCACCAGTTTATTAACATACCACATCACTGCAGTGTTGTCTATGTATGACTTCAAGGGGCCTGGAGAAAACATGGGGTGAAAAGCCTGAAAGGCCAGAATCAGAGCCCTCATCTCTTTGATGTTGATATGGTTTGACTTCTGATGGGGAGGCAAAAGACTCTGAACTTTCAGGTGACTAAGAGATCAGCTCTTGCGAGGGGACTGGAGGCTGAAAGGGCTAGCCTGGGTTGAAAGCGAACTGTTGAATCCACCACTCAAACTCCTTCTAGAGACAAGGAAGGACGAGTACACTGAAATTCAGAGGGTGACGATGCTGCAGCCAAACCAACTTGAGGTACCATTAAAGCTTCCGTATATGCAATCTGACAAGAGGAAGCATCGGAATAGAAGAGGCAATGAATCCCAGGGCCCAACGAGGAATAAGAGTCTGCAAGAAGGCTGTCAAAAATACCTTTGGAGGTGGAAGTGAGGCCAGGATTGGCACTGTCTGAATCCTGCATCCCAGATACACATGATCCTGAGAAGGAGTCAGGATGAACTTTTAGAAGTTGATAGTAAACCCCAGATTTTGAAGAAGAGAGATGGTGAACTGCAGATCCTGCAACAATGAACTGAGACAACGTGTCTGAAGCAACAGGTCACGTAAGTTGTTGTTGTTGTTGTGCCTTTCGGCTTTTCTAAGTAAGGGAAAAAATATGAATTCTTTAGAGCCTGCAGAAGGCAGTCACAGGGGCTAGGCATTTTGTGAATACCATTGGAGCAGTAGAGAAGCCAGAGGGGAAAGTATATAACTGAAAATGAGAGGAAGATACAGAGAAATGTAAAAACTTCCTGAAGGGAGGGTGAATAGGGATATGAAGGTAAGCATCTTTTAGATCCAGGGACACTATAAAGGCCTGGGATAATAAAAGAAGAAACAGAGTTTGAAGAGTATGCATCCAAAAAGAAGGGATCTAGACAAAGATGTTGAGCAGAGAGAGATCCAAAATAGGTCTTCAAGTGCCCTCCTTTTAAGGAACCAGGAACATCTTGGAATAAAACTCCTTCCCCTTGGTTCAACAAGGACCCTAGAATCACTGATAAACAAGGAAATTGCTCTAGAGGAGTTTGAGGAACCACAGAAAAGGGAGAAAGAGATTTCCAAACCATGAAGTAACACTGACAGATGATAGAAAGAACCCTAGAGTCTGAAGTGATGAGATGCAAATTTGAAAGAGAAAGGGAGACCTGAAAGGACAAAGGAGCCTGGTCTAAAGGCAGGGGGAACAAATTGTCAAACAGAAGCTGGCTTATCAGGTAAAGGAGGTTTCTGAGTCACAGCAATCTGAGAAACCTTAGTAGTTGGGGCCCACCTCCTGCTCTTAGAATCCTGGCAATGTTGCCTGCAAATGAAAGCATACCTAGAAGCATAATTCCTCTGGAACTTAGGGATAGGAAAGACAAAAATATGTTTAACATCTTGCAGGCCTTTGCCTTTCTCATGAAGAGACCTGTTTGTCAACAGCAGCAGTCCAAAAAAGATAAGTATCATCAAAAGGAGCATCCAACAACTTGGCCTTAATGTCCTCAGGAAGACATTACAGATGAAGCCAACAGTAACACCTTGATGGATCTGAAAGCCACAGTCCTAGAAGAGGTATCAGAAGCATCATATCTACACTTAACTCATTCACTCCAATGTAGCTCAGCAAGTTTGCACTGTAACTTCCAGTGGGCGGAGCCTAAGCCTTTTGACAAAATCAAATTATGTCCTCACCTTTCAAACGTTCATATCTCTGGAACCATAGGGGTTGTGAAAGAAGTATAAATGGCAAACTCTGCAACACAATCTATTTTTATAGTGGTAGGATATTTTAGGTTCTAGGTCATAAACAGAATTTTATAAGTCACAGTAAACACAGTAACAATTACATTTGTAATATTTTCTAAACAACTTACAAAATATCAATATCTCAGCAATCACTCAAGTTACACACATACTGTCAGCAACATTTTATTCATGTAGCTGAGAGCTTTCATACTAGGCTAAGGAGTTCTGTCTGTGTTACTTGTTTATTGAGCTATTTAGAAAAATGTGAAAATTATATCTATATAAATTAATAGCGTAAAACAACAGTTAATATCTATTTACCTGCACTAGACATATGTCAAATAATAATGCAGTTGAGTTTGCCATTGTGTAAGACATAGCATGGTTTTGGAATTATTGATGCAAATATGAACAAGCAATGTTTGATGCCTAGAGGCATCAGTAGGAGTTAACTGCAGATGCACCTGGAGGCATCACTCAGATGTAATGATTTAATAGAGTGGGGAGCCACTTGAGAAGTAGAGCCTAAAAAAGATAAGCCAGAGGATTTGCCATTAGAATCAGGGAGGGCAGAGATAACCTGACAAGCATGAGCAATCAAGGCCAAAGCATACCTGGTCATGTAGGTCGGGTAATTAATAGCCCTAAAGGCCAAAGTAGAAGCAGTGTAAACTTTCTTGCCAATCCTCTCCATTGCCCTGCTACCCTTATCAGAAGGCAAAAGTTTGGAAGACGGCAAAAGTTTATAAGCTTTGTCAAAAGAGACAGACACCACAGCAGGATTAGCAGAAAGATATTTATTTATTTATTTAACATTTGTTAACCAGGAAAATACGACTTGGAACAAAGCCAATTTTCAGCAGAGGCCCTGGGAGAAATGCTCGAGATGCACATCTTTGTATCGTGGGAGGAAACTGGAGCACCCAGAGGAAACCCACACAAATGCAGGGAGGACATGCAGACTCCACACAAAAGGCACTCCAAATGAGAATCGAACCGGAAACCTCTTACTGTGAGGTGACAACACTACCACTGCACCACTGCGCCATTTTAAATAAAGTTGACAATCCTCAGGAACCTTATAGAACCTATCAGGTTTTTTAGGAGCAGGAGGCTGAGCATCACTAGACTTGGAAGCAGCAGTGAAAGTATCTAACAAGGCAGCCAACATAGGAGGAGCTGCCGATGGTGTATAATTATCCTCCTTAAGCAACTCATATCTTCTCTGAATATCAGACACTTGAGAAGAATCCCACTTAAAGAATTCCATCATCCTAGCAATTGTGCCCCCAAAGACAGCTCCTCAAAAGGAGACTCAGAGCTAACAGACCCCTCTTCATCAGAACCATAAGCCAAAGGCGAAAGCATCTGTGAAGAATAGGACAAAGACCCCTCACCAAACAGGGAATCCTCATCCGAGGAATCTGGTTTCTTCAACCATTTAAAAGGGGTAAAGGTCCAAGGAGGAGCAGGTACTGAAACCCCTTGAGGAGGCTTTAGAGCAATTAAGACAGAGAACAAGACCTGTGTAAATTCTTTCCATTCCCTTGGAGGATCCAGAGGGTAAGCCAAAATATGCTTCAATTGTTGTCTTTTCTTAGTAGGGACATTGGCCCTAACAAATACCAGAGGTTCCAACCCTTGTCAAGATTCAAGAGAATCCAAAACTTCCTCCCTGACCAATATCTGTGAAATCCCTTTAGGACCCTCCAAGATAATCGACCATAATCCCCCCTCAATGTCCAGAGCAGACGCCTTTAAAGCCTAAGTGGACGTGTGAAAGGACAGACCCATGCCAGTCTCTGGCGGGGTTGTGGCAGAGGAATCCAACATAAACACCAAACAACCTACAGAGCTACTACCTGCTTCTATAGGGATGTTTGGTGGAGGCTGGAAAGCTAAGGAATCCAGCTGAGACTTCTCAGCCTTCTTCTTACCTAGCAGGAGTATCCCGGGGTTAAAGGGGTCTGCCATGGTACCCTGGGCTAACTGTCTAAGCCATTAGTTTTCAAGATAAATATCCAGGGAAGACAAACAGCTTCTGAGTGTCTTAGGCACAAATGCCTTACAGGTACTACAAGACGTATGGTCATGGGAAGCATCCAAACAAAAAAGACACTCTTTGTGACGATCTTTATGGGGAATCTGCCTGTCACACTGACATTTTCTCCTCTTGGATAACATAAACTTTAGGTTATGATATAAAGTACAAGACCAAGAAAGAAAAATAAATAAATAAATAAATAAAAATAACCCCAACAGGGCACTTATAAGGTATTGCTAAATAGTCAGTACAACAACAAATCGTCCAAGCCACTGTCAAAAACATTTTTTTAAATTGGCAGCAAAAAAAGTTATAGGTAGTTGCCTCTGTGTCCCTTTTATGCTCTACATTCTCTGTGGGGAGCATAAATGTGATGCACGGTGCAAATTTATACTGACTGAGCAACGGGCTGCCCAGGGTAGGACATCCCTTCTGTTATGAAGGCCTTTTTAAGGTCAGGATAATCGTAGTATGGCAGAAGTTGTTTGGGTAAAATCAGGGAAGTCTAGATCACTTTTCTTCAAAGCAGAGTCAGACCAAGGCTAGAGCAGCTGGCTACAGGACAAAAGTCCAGTTCGAAATGTGTGATAGCAAGTGGAAGTCCTGGTAATGGAACTTAGGAAGTTGCTTAACCAGAGAGATTCTGTTAAAAGACCTTATTGTTTCGTCATTGAAAGCATTGGTGATAAAAGACTTTGAATTGTAAAAAAACGTTGTTTCATCTGTTAATGCCCAGGTGAGAAGAGATATTGTGTTGCTTGGTATTTATGTTTCAGAAAGAGACTTTTATTTATGGGAGGAGACTTTTGTGCATTGAAAATGGGCTTACTGGAGGGTACATTTTTAAGGACTGCCAGCCCTACAAAGTATATTGTGCACCTGAGTTGAGTACTGACAAGTAAAGCTGTTAATGGACTGAACTGTATATCATACTGCAAGCATATTCATTTTCAGCTTACCTTTTTTACCTAATTCTCATCAAAGTCAACCTGTTTATGTTGCATCAATACAAAAACATTGTTGGTGAGAAATTTAGTGTGTGTTCATTTGTTATATATCCTCTTCATCATCAATATCAACCCACTTTTTCCCATTTTTGTACATGGGGTCGGAGTGTTGTATCAACTGTTGCCATCTTTTTCAACTCAGCGCCACTCTCTCACCATCTCCCATGGTCATGCCTGACCGTTGCAGATCTTCTGTCATACAATCCATTCATCTCTTTGCTCGATATCCTTCTTTCCTTTTCACTTCTTCCTGTCGCTCCCACATCTTCATCATGAGATTGTCTTCTGCTTTCCTGCACATATGCCCAGGAACATACTCTGTTCTCTTCTCTACAACTGGAGATACTTTGGCTTCTGCTCTGATGACTTCATTTCTTTGTCTGTTCCACAGTGTGCATTGTACTACCAATATTATGCACTCCTCCATCACTGCAAATTTCTTTAACTGCTCTGTCTTCAGTGCCCAGGTTTCTGTACCATACAGTAGTACTGGTTTCTCCACTGTTTTATACACCTTTGATTTCAGCATCTTTGGGATTCTTCTGCCACACACAACCCTGAAATTCTGTGTCAGTTGGCTGCAATCCCTGTAATTCTAATTTTGACCTCCTAATTCGGACTTTCATCTTGCTCCACCACCATATCTCTCAACCTCCCAGTACAAGAAATCTGGACAAAGCTAAAAATAATGGTGGACAAAGGCCCAAAAAGAAGGACAGATATTACATTTTGTTCCTATAAACTTAGAAAGTTGCTAGAGTAGCACGTTTTGCAGTACTATATATTTTCTGAAGGATAAGAAGTCTGAAACTCAAATGTCTGTCATTATTTATTAATATTTAGTGATGTCAGTCCTCAGTGATTTACCAGAAAACCACAATTTTTAAGAGGACTAGACCAAAAATATGACTTAAAAATCTGGATGTTCTGCAAAAATCTGAACAGTTGAGAAGTCCAGCAGCCCTCCGAGATACTTGAATGCATTCACCTCATCCACTATTTCCTTTCTATCTTAGTTCTCAACTTCTTCTGATTCCCCCATTTGCTGCCATGATCACTGTCTTGTCTGTACACAGTTTCATCCCATGTGCCTTGAGTTGTGCATTTCATTCAAGTATCATTTTCTGAATTCTTGCTCAGAGTCTGGTTGTAATGCCATCATCCACATTCAGCTGACTGTTAATCTACACCCTCTGGACTGCTTGCTAATGTAGCCCAGTATGAAAAGCAGCGAGCCAGGGGTGAACTCTGATGCACACCCACTCCCACTGGCAGCCTCTTTGTGAGGCCAAACCCTGTTTATACTTAGGTTCATAGGTTCATAGGTTTATACTAGGCTATCTGCCCTAAGGCATTTATAAGCCTAGCCCAAAGTTTTGTGGCTTATGCCACCCCTTATGTTAAAAAATATTGTGCCCATTAGTTTGTTGTGCCTCTGTCCAGCAGTGACACAGAGATGATTCCCGGGGTAAACCTACGATCTCCCATCCACCGGTCAAGATTTCTCTTGAACAGAGCCAGCGAGGTGCTCTGCCTCACATGGACCGGGATTTTATTCCACAGCATAGGGAGTCTCTGAGTGACAAATCTATCCCTCCAGCATGTCTTATTTATATCCGTGCTAAGGTTTAAGTCACTTGCTCTAGTGGATCTGGTAGATTTGGATTTTTTGAGGTGGAGCATGTCATTTAATTCCGGGTTGGACATGGCCTTGTATGTCAGGCACAGGTCACCTCTGAGCAGACGGTATGCGACTGAATAGAGCTGGAGTTTCTTCAGTCTGGCAGCATATGACAGATTTTGGAATCCCTTATCCTTTTGGTGAGGAACTTTTGGGGTCTCTCCAATTGCTGCAGGTGTCGGGTGAGATACATCCCGAATGGGGCATTGTACTCGATCATTGGTCTGATAAGTGAAGAGTGCAGGGGAACAATGACCTCACTTGATCTGGATGTGAATCCCTTCATGATCAGGTGGGCAATGTAGAAGGTCTTTCTAACCACTTTAGCAATGTGAGTGTCAAAAGAAAGGCCACTGTCAACCTGGGTCCCCAGGTCCCTGATAACCTCTTCTGTGCTTAGTGGATTGCCACCTATATGGTAGCTTGGGGTCACCTTGTTTTTCCCGAAGGGTATGACTATACATTTTTTGGCATTTAACTTCAGGCCATGGCTCTGGCACCAGCTATCAATTTCCGTGAGACCCCTCTGAAGGATATCTGTGTCCGATGTACTTTCCACTATGGCGCCCAGTTTGCAGTCATCTGCAAACTTTGTCAGCTATAGTCCTCCTATGTTTGCCTGTACTTCTGAGAAGTAGATGCCGAACAACAGGGGGCCAAGGACTGAGCCCTGTGGGACACCACTTGTGACCGGCTTGGAGTCTGACATGGTGCCAGTAACTCTAACCCTGTGGGTTCTGTCCTTTAGCCAGTTTGCAACCCATCTTGTGACATATGGGTTTACATTTAAGCTGGTAAGTTTCTCTATAATACCTCAGTGGGGTATTGTGTCGAAAGCTTTTGCAAGGTCAAGGTAGGCTGTATGGACTGCCTTTCCCTCATCAATGGCCTTGGTGACTGTTTCAAAGAAGTCGACCAAGTTCAAAAGGCATGATCTGCCCTTGACAAAGCCAAACTGGGTCGGGTCCAATGTCTGCAAGTCCCCTATGTCTTTGTTTATGAGTTCCATTATGATCCTCTCCATAGCTTTGCAGACCGGGCTTGTTAAGCTTATGGGGCGGTAATTACCAGGGTCCGTAGAGGCACTGCCTTTGTGGAGTGGGACCACAGTTGCCGTACGCCACTCCTTGGGTGCGTATCCTGTGGTAAGGCTAAGATTAAACAGCTGCCTTATGTGCGGGTTTAGTTCCTCATTGAGTTCGTGTAGCACACAGCCGGGGACACCATCCGGTCCCATTGATGCTGTGTTTTTACTTTTAGAGAGAGCAGCTTTTACCTGCGCATTTGAGATGTCTGGGAGGCTACACTCTGCTGGGATAGTTATCTCTCCTTTTGGGGGGGAGAGGGGGGTGAAGTTTGCACTGAACCTGTCTGCCAGTATGTTGGCAATGTCTGTGGGTTCAGTGATTTTTGTATCATTTTGGACTAATTCTGAGCATATCTGGGAGATTCCACCCAGGTTTCTAACATAGCTGAAGAAGACCTTATGATTGTCTTTTGAATCTATGGCAATTTTTCTCTCAAAGTTGGCCTTGGATGATTTTATGAGTGCTCGTATTTTTTTACTAATAATGATCAAGGGTGTCTTCTCTTTTATGGATTTTGCTCTATCATGTAACAGCTTTCCCCTCTTATTGTAAAGTTTGTTTATGGCTGGGGTCCACCAGACTGGACGTTTGCCCTTGGTGGAAAGAGTCTTGGTTTTATTAGGGATTGCCTGATCCATGCAGTCCTGGAGGTGTTCGTAGAAGGCATTTGTAAGGGCTTCCACAGCTTGGGTTGTGGTTTCCACTGGCTCGGGGGCCTTGAAGGATACCACACCAGTCTTGAGTAGTGTGAAGTTTGCTTTAGAGAAGTTCTTCACTGTGGTCTCTTTTGTTTGGGGTGGCGGCCGGATGTGGATTTCCAGTGAGATTAGTTTATGATCTGATCTCACCTATGAGGCATATACTTGCGGTGTGGAGCATTTTGTCTCCATGTTTGTGATGATGAGATCTAGTATATTTTCTCCTCTTGTGGGAACGGTGACTAGTTGTTCCATGGCATTTGAATTTATGAACTCCAGGAACCTTTGGGCTAAAAAGTTGGGGCTTGAGTAATGTTCCCAGTCTATATTCAGGTAGTTGAAGTCACCCAATATAATGGTGTTTGGAGATACATTTATACCCTCCAGTGTCTTCAGGAAGGCTGTGTGGGGTTCCTGAGTTTGAGAGGGTGGCCTGTAGCATGCTACAAATTGTAGAGCAGTTTTGCCTATGGTTAATTGCACCTGGATGGTTTCCGATGCTTCGTGCATTGCCACCAACCTGGAGGTGTGGGTATCCTTGATGAATATGGATACACCCCCTACTTTTGTGGTGTGGTCTGGGTTTTGGGGCCGGAACGCATGATATGAGGTAAAACCTGATAGTGCCGGGGTGCTCTCAGGAGCCTTAAACCAGGTTTCAGTTACAGCACAGACATCGATGTTCTCCATACTGACAAGGGCCTCGAGTGCGTGCATTTTGAGATTTAGACTTCTGGCATTGAGCAGCATTACCTTTAGTTTCTTCCCATTTTTGTTTTCTAGGGTGGTAGGTTTAGAATTTGAGCCTTGCCTAAAAAAGGCACTATGGGGGTGGCAAGAGCCTTAGCCAATATTCGGAATCCCAGGGGTGACAGGTGCAAGCCGTCCCTTGTGAAGCAGCGTGGCTTGTCAAGCATGTCATCCCAGGCAGACAGACACTGGATCCCCTTTGAATGACACCAGAAATTAAGCCAATTGTTAAAGCTGATCATCTTGTCTCTATGTTGTGGCATCATTCTTGGTGAAGGAAGGATACTGCTCAGGGTCAGGGTCATACCTGCCTGGGCTACATAATCAGAGAGCTCCTCTATGTCTCTTTTCATGTAGTCCAGGGAGGTACGTCTCAGGTCGTTCACACCAGCATGGACAATGACTGTGTCATATTTGTACTTGCTGTGGAGTGACCCGAGTGCTTGTGTTATGTGGCGGATTCTAGCCCGATAGGCAGCTTACTGTGACCCTCTCCTTATTCAGCCTGGTGAGTGGGACGTCAGTGTGTCTGACTATGGAGTCACCTATGACAAGTATGTTTGGTGTTGTATTTGGCCTTAAGGGCTGTGACTGCTTTGCACACTGATTTTGTGGTTTATTTGTTGCCTGTGGTGTGTCATGAGGTGGCAGTTGCTTGGGTGTCTGCTTTGGAGGCCTCTGCTGTTTAGGTAAATTTTGCTCAGAGCCTCTGAGTATGTCTTTGTGTGTTTATGTGTTTGATTCATTGTTGTGATAGCTTTATGTGAGACTGGTTTTGTGGTGTGTGTAGTTGCCTTCTCCTCCTGTCTGGTCTTGCCAGTCCTGAGTTGAGAGAGCTCAGCCTCCAGTTTGGCCAAATAGCTGCATCTCTCGCAAGTATTTGTGTTATGTGGGAGGAGGAGAGGGTTGTCTGTGTACATGAGGCAATTGTAACATTGCCTCAATATTCCCAGATTCACCAACTGGACAGGAGAGGACGCCAGCATCTGGCCCTTCAACATGCTAGAGAAATTAAGAAGTTAGGGGTGTAACTGAATAAGAGAGGACTTAGTAAGGAAGTGGGTACTCCTGGGGGGGGGGGGTTCGCTAGTGAGGGACTTTGTATAATACAGAAGTGCTAAACCTGAAAAGAAGATGCTTTTAAGACAAGTGCTGAGCTTTTTTTTTTTTTGGAGAAAAAAAAAAGCTTTTAGGAACAAGTGCTGCGCATTTTAGTTAAGGGATATACTGTTAGATTACTAGTAGAGCAGTTCTAAGGGAAAAAATGAAGAACAGACTTTATGGAGCCAGAAAAAGTTTAACCTTGTTAAACCAGTGCTGCCCGATGCTGCTCTAGTGGCAACTCCGCGCTAAAGCGTGCTTGATAGCAGGGGCTGGAAAGAGCCAGGAATTGACACAAAACGGCCAATAAAACTACAGTTTCAAGTCAGTAACCACTCCCACGGGGGGCAGGGAAGCTGCTCAATGTTTTTCACTGCCACTGATCAACAGAGAGACTTTCCTTTAGCCCAAGCAAAAATGGCCTCACAGAAACTTACAAACAGTTCAAGAACAGCAAGCCTGTAACTGAACTTTTTTAAATCTCAAAAAAGTGGGAAAAAGCAAGATTTTTTTTGTTTTGTTTTTCAGAGATAGCAGAGGTACACAAGTAATATCAAGTTATAACAGTACAGTAAATGACCCCACACAAGAGTGCTAGGCCAAAGACAGAAAATATGCAAGTTTTGAGAAAAAACGATTTTAAAATTAAGTGCAAACAGGAAATTCAGTAAACAGCTTTTGGTTGTGCTCTAAATACAGCTAATAATGCAGAAATCAAGTTTAACAAGCCAGAAAATGCTCAAACTAGGCAACTATGCAGAAAAACTTAGCAAATAAACAGAGGAAAAATACTTAAAATCTCAAAAGTGGCTCCTTTCTTCTCTCAGCGTTTTCTCCTCTTGGTGGGTGCTTCACCAACAGCCAACAAGCCTGAAAGGACACCAAAACCACGAGGCAACTAGGCTTTAAGAGAGGACTACAGCAAACAAGGTGTACCAGTTACAGTAAGAAACAGTTGAAATATGCAGGCACTATAAGCCTTTAACCAGAAATTCCCAGCTCAGAAGGGCAGAGTCCAGCCTCTCCTCCCACAAGAGTGCAGACCACAAACCTTCTTAATGTAAAATAACTGGCCTGAAGCCCAAGTGCTTAAACCAGAACTAATACACTTTTAGAATAACAGACACTGAGCCCTCAATCAGCAGTTCCCAACTTAGAAGGATGTAAGCCACCTGTCCTGCCACCACAGTGCAGGCCACAAACCTTCCTAATGTAAAACAACTGGTCTGAAGCCCAAGTGCTTAATCCAAAAGACTTAGAATGATAGCTACACTTTAATCAAGTTACTACCAAGCAGTAATAAATACAATTGAATACTTTGAAGAATGCCTGGATTAGTGCTTAAGTTATAAAAACAAACTAGATTCAGCAGGCCTGGATCTAGTCTACGCTACAGCAAACAAGGTGTACCAATTTCAGTAAGAAGCAGTTCAAATATGCAGGCACTATAAGCCTTTAACCAGAAATTCCCAGCTCAGAAGGGCAGAGTCCAGCCTCTCCTCCCACAAGAGTGCAGACCACGAACCCTTTTAATGTAAAATAACTGGCCTGAAGCCCAAGTGCTTAAACCAGAATTAATACACTTTTAGAATAACTGACACTGAGCCCTCAATCAGCAGTTCCCAACTTAGAAGGATGTAAGCTACCTGTCCTGCCACTACATTGCAAACCACAAACCTTCTTAATGTAAAACAACTGGTCTGAAGCCCAAGTGCTTAAACTAAAAGGCTTAGAATGAGTTGCACCAAGAAGTAATAAATACAACTGAGTACTTTTAAGATGATGCAAAAGCAAAATAAATTAGGAAGAAATACAAATACAGTAAAAGCAGAATTTTTTTTTTTTCAGAAAAGTAGCAAAAACAGTAGTAAAAACAATTCACATGCAGTGCAAGCTGGCACACTTGAGTATGTAGCAATATTAGTCCACACACAGTTTGAAAAAAAGTAATTAAATTAAAAAGGACTAAAAGCAAGTGCAGAAAGGGTTTATTAGATAGAATGCGGTAAAGAGATGGGACTGGGGGAGTGTCCTAGATCAAATCTACAGTGGGGCGGGCACTGCAAAAGCCACCAAATTTAAACTACTACCAAGAACAGGGAGGGGGGGGGAGACAGTTTCAACAGAGCTAGATCTGAGGAATCAGTCCAAATTATAAAACCACAATAAAATGCAGGAAATATACTTAAATCAGCTTATGTCCAGTTGATGTATGCAGACAAATCTCAGTAGCAAGCAACTCTATTTAAAATGATTACAAGAAATGTAACCAACAGGTTTTAATGTTATCAGAACCCCCCAAGCTAATTAACACTTAAAGGAATTTCAAAGCAGTTTAGCAACTAGTGCAGAGCTTCAGAGATACACACAAGACAGTTTCAACAGAGCTAGATCTGAGGAATCAGTCCAAATTATAAAACCACAATAAAATGCAGGAAATATACTTAAATCAGCTTATGTCCAGTTGATGTATGCAGACAAATCTCAGTAGCAAGCAACTCTATTTAAAATGATTACAAGAAATGTAACCAACACAGGTTTTAATGTTATCAGAACCAAGCTAATTCCAAGCTAATTAACACTTAAAGGAATTTCAAAGCAGTTTAGCAACTAGTGCAGAGCTTCAGAGATACACACAAGAAAGTTTCAACAGAGCTAGATCTGAGGAATCAGTCCAAATTATAAAACCACAATGAAATGCAGGAAATATACAATCAGCTTATGTCCAGTTGATGTATGCAGACAAATCTCAGTAGCAAGCAACTCTATTTAAAATGATTACAAGAAATGTAACCAACGCAGGTTTTAATGTTATCAGAACCCCCCCCAAGCTAATTAACACTTAAAGGAATTTCAAAGCAGTTTAGCAACTAGTGCAGAGCTTCAGAGAAACACACAAGACAGTTTCAACAGAGCTAGATCTGAGGAATCAGTCCAAATTATAAAACCACAATAAAATGCAGGAACTATACTTAAATCAGCTTATGTCCAGTTGATGTATGCAGACAAATCTCAGTAGCAAGCAACTCTATTTAAAATGATTACAAGAAATGTAACCAACACAGGTTTTAATGTTATCAGAAACCCCCCCAAGCTAATTAACACTTAAAAGAATTTCAAAGCAGTTTAGCAACTAGTGCAGAGCTTCAGAGATACACACAAGACAGTTTCAACAGAGCTAGATCTGAGGAATCAGTTCAAATTATAAAACCACAATAAAATGCAGGAAATATACTTAAATCCGCTTATGTCCAGTTGATGTATGCAGACAAATCTCAGTAGCAAGCAACTCTATTTAAAATGATTACAAGAAATGTAACCAACACAGGTTTTAACGTTATCAGAAACCCCACAAGCTAATTAACACTTAAAGGAATTTCAAAGCAGTTTAGCAACTAGTGCAGATCTTCAGAGATACACACAAGACAGTTTCAACAGAGCTAGATCTGAGGAATCAGTCCAAATTATAAAACCACTATAAAATGCAGGAAATATACTTAAATCAGCTTATGTCCAGTTGATGTATGCAGACAAATCTCAGTAGCAAGCAATTCTATTTAAAATGATTACAAGAAATGTAACCAACACAGGTTTTAATGTTATCAGAAACCCCCAAGCTAATTAACACTTAAAGGAATTTCAAAGCAGTTTAGCAACTAGTGCAGATCTTCAGAGATACACACAAGACAGTTTCAACAGAGCTAGATCTGAGGAATCAGTCCAAATTATAAAACCACAATAAAATGCAGGAAATATACTTAAATCAGCTTATGTCCAGTTGATGTATGCAGACAAATCTCAGTAGCAAGCAACTCTATTTAAAATGATTACAAGAAATGTAACCAACACAGGTTTTAATGTTATCAGAAAGCCCCCAAGCTAATTAACACTTAAAGGAATTTCAAAGCAGTTTAGCAACTAGTGCAGAGCTTCAGAGATACACACAAGACAGTTTCAACAGAGCTAGATCTGAGGAATCAGTCCAAATTATAAAACCACAATAAAATGCAGGAACTATACTTAAATCAGCTTATGTCCAGTTGATGTATGCAGACAAATCTCAGTAGCAAGCAACTCTATTTAAAATGATTACAAGAAATGTAACCAACACAGGTTTTAATGTTATCAGAACCCCCCCCCCAAGCTAATTAACACTTAAAAGAATTTCAAAGCAGTTTAGCAACTAGTGCAGAGCTTCAGAGAAACACACAAGACAGTTTCAACAGAGCTAGATCTGAGGAATCAGTCCAAATTATAAAACCACAATAAAATGCAGGAAATATACTTAAATCAGCTTATGTCCAGTTGATGTATGCAGACAAATCTCAGTAGCAAGCAACTCTATTTAAAATGATTACAAGAAATGTAACCAACACAGGTTTTAATGTTATCAGAACCCCCCCCCAAGCTAATTAACACTTAAAGGAATTTCAAAGCAGTTTAGCAACTAGTGCAGAGCTTCAGAGATACACACAAGACAGTTTCAACAGAGCTAGATCTGAGGAATCAGTCCAAATTATAAAACCACAATAAAATGCAGGAACTATACTTAAATCATCTTATGTCCAGTTGATGTATGCAGACAAATCTCAGTAGCAAGCAACTCTATTTAAAATGATTACAAGAAATGTAACCAACACAGGTTTTAATGTTATCAGAACCCCCCCCAAGCTAATTAACACTTAAAAGAATTTCAAAGCAGTTTAGCAACTAGTGCAGAGCTTCAGAGATACACACAAGACAGTTTCAACAGAGCTAGATCTGAGGAATCAGTTCAAATTATAAAACCACAATAAAATGCAGGAAATATACTTAAATCCGCTTATGTCCAGTTGATGTATGCAGACAAATCTCAGTAGCAAGCAACTCTATTTAAAATGATTACAAGAAATGTAACCAACACAGGTTTTAACGTTATCAGAAACCCCCCAAGCTAATTAACACTTAAAGGAATTTCAAAGCAGTTTAGCAACTAGTGCAGAGCTTCAGAGATACACACAAGACAGTTTCAACAGAGCTAGATCTGAGGAATCAGTCCAAATTATAAAGCCACAATAAAATGCAGGAAATATACTTAAATCAGCTTATGTCCAGTTGATGTATGCAGACAAATCTCAGTAGCAAGCAACTCTATTTAAAATGATTACAAGAAATGTAACCAACACAGGTTTTAATGTTATCAGAAACCCCCAAGCTAATTAACACTTAAAGGAATTTCAAAGCAGTTTAGCAACTAGTGCAGATCTTCAGAGATACACACAAGACAGTTTCAACAGAGCTAGATCTGAGGAATCAGTCCAAATTATAAAACCACAATAAAATGCAGGAAATATACTTAAATCAGCTTATGTCCAGTTGATGTATGCAGACAAATCTCAGTAGCAAGCAACTCTATTTAAAATGATTACAAGAAATGTAACCAACACAGGTTTTAATGTTATCAGAAACCCCAAGCTAATTAACACTTAAAGGAATTTCAAAGCAGTTTAGCAACTAGTGCAGATCTTCAGAGATACACACAAGACAGTTTCAACAGAGCTAGATCTGAGGAATCAGTCCAAATTATAAAACCACAATAAAATGCAGGAAATATACTTAAATCAGCTTATGTCCAGTTGATGTATGCAGACAAATCTCAGTAGCAAGCAACTCTATTTAAAATAATTACAAGAAATATAACCAACACAGGTTTTAATGTTATCAGAAACCCCCAAGCTAATTAACACTTAAAGGAATTTCAAAGCAGTTTAGCAACTAGTGCAGAGCTTCAGAGATACACACAAGACAGTTTCAACAGAGCTAGATCTGAGGAATCAGTCCAAATTATAAAACCACAAAAATGCAGGAAATATACTTAAATCAGCTTATGTCCAGTTGATGTATGCAGACAAATCTCAGTAGCAAGCAACTCTATTTAAAATGATTACAAGAAATGTAACCAGCACAGGTTTTAATGTTATCAGAAACCCCCCAAGCTAATTAACACTTAAAGGAATTTCAAAGCAGTTTAGCAACTAGTGCAGAGCTTCAGAGATACACACAAGACAGTTTCAACAGAGCTAGATCTGAGGAATCAGTCCAAATTATAAAACCACAATAAAATGCAGGAAATATACTTAAATCAGCTTATGTCCAGTTGATGTATGCAGACAAATCTCAGTAGCAAGCAACTCTATTTAAAATGATTACAAGAAATGTAACCAGCACAGGTTTTAATGTTATCAGAAGCCCCCCAAGCTAATTAACACTTAAAGGAATTTCAAAGCAGTTTAGCAACTAGTGCAGAGCTTCAGAGATACACACAAGACATTTTCAACAGAGCTAGATCTGAGGAATCAGTCCAAATTATAAAACCACAATAAAATGCAGGAAATATACTTAAATCAGCTTATGTCCAGTTGATGTATGCAGACAAATCTCAGTAGCAAGCAACTCTATTTAAAATGACTACAAGAAGTATAACCAACACAGGTTTTAATGTTATCAGAAACCCTCCAAGCTAATTAACACTTAAAGGAATTTCAAAGCAGTTTAGCAACTAGTGCAGAGCTTCAGAGATACACACAAGACAGTTTCAACAGAGCTAGATCTGAAGAATCAGTCCAAATTATAAAACCACAATAAAATGCAGGAAATATACTTAAATCAGCTTATGTCCAGTTGATGTATGCAGACAAATCTCAGTAGCAAGCAACTCTATTTAAAATGATTACAAGAAATGTAACCAACACAGGTTTAATGTTATCAGAAACCCCCCAAGCTAATTAACACTTAAATGAATTTCAAAGCAGTTTAGCAACTAGTGCAGAGCCTCAGAGATACACACAAGACAGTTTCAACAGAGCTAGATCTGAGGAATCAGTCCAAATTATAAAACCACAATAAAATGCAAGAAATATACTTAAATCAGCTTATGTCCAGTTGATGTATGCAGACAAATCTCAGTAGCAAGCAACTCTATTTAAAATGATTACAAGAAATGTAACCAACACAGGTTTTAATGTTATCAGAAACCCCCTAAGCTAATTAACACTTAAAGGAATTTCAAAGCAGTTTAGCAACTAGTGCAGAGCTTCAGATATACACACAAGACAGTTTCAACAGAGCTAGATCTGAGGAATCAGTCCAAATTATAAAACCACAATAAAATGCAGGAAATATACTTAAATCAGCTTATGTCCAGTTGATGTATGCAGACAAATCTCAGTAGCAAGCAACTCTATTTAAAATGATTACAAGAAATGTAACCAACACAGGTTTTAATGTTATCAGAAACCCCTTAAGCTAATTAACACTTAAAGGAATTTCAAAGCAGTTTAGCAACTAGTGCAGAGCTTCAGAGATACACACAAGACAGTTTCAACAGAGCTAGATCTGAGGAATCAGTCCAAATTATAAAACCACAGTAAAATGCAGGATATATACTTAAATCAGCTTATGTCCAGTTGATGTATGCAGACAAATCTCAGTAGCAAGCAACTCTATTTAAAATGATTACAAGAAATGTAACAAACACAGGTTTTAATGTTATCAGAAACCCCCCAAACTAATTAACACTTAAAGGAATTTCAAAGCAGTTTAGCAACTAGTGCAGAGCTTCAGAGATACACACAAGACAGTTTCAACAGAGCTAGATCTGAGGAATCAGTCCAAATTATAAAACCACAATAAAATGCAGGAAATATACTTAAATCCGCTTATGTCCAGTTGATGTATGCAGACAAATCTCAGTAGCAAGCAACTCTATTTAAAATGATTACAAGAAATGTAACCAACACAGGTTTTAATGTTATCAGAAACCCCCAAGCTAATTAACACTTAAAGGAATTTCAAAGCAGTTTAGCAACTAGTGCAGAGCTTCAGAGATACACACAAGACAGTTTCAGCAGAGCTAGATCTGAGGAATCAGTCCAAATTATAAAACCACAATAAAATGCAGGAAATATACTTAAATCCGCTTATGTCCAGTTGATGTATGCAGACAAATCTCAGTAGCAAGCAACTCTATTTAAAATGATTACAAGAAATGTAACCAACACAGGTTTTAATGTTATCAGAAACTCCCCAAGCTAATTAACACTTAAAGGAATTTCAAAGCAGTTTAGCAACTAGTGCAGAGCTTCAGAGATACACACAAGACAGTTTCAACAGAGCTAGATCTGAGGAATCAGTCCAAGTTATAAAACCACAATAAAATGCAGGAAATATACTTAAATCAGCTTATGTCCAGTTGATGTATGCAGACAAATCTCAGTAGCAAGCAACTCTATTTAAAATGATTACAAGAAATGTCCTTGTGTCATTGGTCCTTGTACATAGCCTGCACTAATCCTATCAGTGTTTCAAGGACATTGAACCATTACAGGACTGCACACTTCAGATTTCTTGGGACTTTGTCATATGCTTTTCCCAGTCTAGAATGCCCATTTGAACTTTTTCCTCATTTCTAGCTTCTTTCTGACTATCTCTCTCACTACAAACATTGGTTTGTTTATGCTGCATGCTGATCTGAATCAGAACTACAGAACCAGTAAGCCAGTGATGGAACGTGAAGCAGGTCCAACAATGATTTTATTGAAAACAAATATTATTTATTTATTTATTTTTCAATAAAATCATTGTTGGACCTGCTTTACTCCATCACTGGCTTACTGGTTTTGTGGTTTGATATTTCTAGTAGTTGTAGTTCTGAATTAGAACTACTCATCTCCCATCTTGCTTTTTATTACCCTGCCTATCCGCTATGTCTTCAGTACTTTCATGCAGTATGACAGGAATTTGATACCTCTATACTGCCCACAGCTGTGAATGCTCCCTTTGTCCTTATACACTGGCACTAGAATGCTTACTCTCCAGCCACCTGTGATATGCCTTTCTCTGTTTACTGTTCTGAGTACCCTCTGGAGCCATTTCCCCCATAACTTGCTCGGCACTTCAGTATTTTGAAATTCAACATTGTAAGCTTTCAGTATAATATGACTCAGTCAAATGAGGTTTCAGTATTTTGAAAATTAGGTATTGTGGTCTCAGGCAAATGAAATTCAGTATTTTGAGTTTTCAGTCATGTGAAGTAGACCCATATATCTATATCTATATATATATATATATATATATATATATATATATATATATATATGTGTGTGTGTGTGTGTATAAAATTACACATATAAATATATAGCTACACATACACGCACACACACACACACACACACACACACACACACACACACACACACACACACACATATCTATATATATATATATATATATATATATATATATATATATATATGTACACACACACACACATATATATATATATATATATATATATATATATATATGGGTCTACTTTACTTTGACCCATCAAAATTATGTTTCATGATCTGTTAATGTCACAAGCTAGGTTGAGATCTCTAGAGTGAGTGACTTTTGAGCCATTTGACTTGTGGATGTGCAGCATTTCCATTAGAGCAGTGTTGAAGATTTCCCCATAGGCCAGTCACAAGTCACCTCTCAACAGCTTATAAGATAGAAAGTAAAATAGCAGGGCTTTTAGCCTGTCCATGTAGGTCATGGTTTGGAGTCCATGTGTTTTCTTAGTAAGAAATCTCTGAGGTTTTTCCAGCTGCTGCAGGTATTAGGTGAGGTAAATGCAAAAGGGTGCATTATACTCTATTAGTGGTCTGATGAGAGTCGAGTACAGTGGAGCTGATCTGGATGCTATGCCCTTGCTTATGAGGTGCGCTATACAGAAGGCTTTCCTTACCACTGTGAAAGCTTAGTGGTAAAAGTTCAGATTGCTATAAACCTGTGTTCCTAAGTCTCACACCACAGTGTTGGAACTCAAGGGTGTGCTGTCAACATTGTAACTGTATTTAGTTTTAGACCATGGCTTTGGCACCAATTATTTGTTTGGGTTAGCCCTTCTTGTAGTATGTTTACATCATTGAGAGACTCCATGATTGCTCCCAGTTTGCAATCATCAGCGAACTTGGTGAGGCAATGGCTGTCTACTTTGGCCTCGACTTTTGAGAAATAGATGCCAAACAATAAGGGGCACAGCACAGACCCCTATGGTACTCCACTGATGACGGGTCTACTGGTAGAGATGGAGTCACCAATTTTGATAGAGTGTGTTCTGGTGGCAGGACAGTTGGCTACCCATATAGTAATGTAAGCATTAATCCCAGGTTTTTCATCTCGGTCTTTTGAAAGCCAGGTAAGTGGGATTTCGGGTTGCTGAAGGGGACTGATTTAATTTATATATATATATATATATATGTAAGAGGGATTTCAGGTTGCTGAAGGGGACTGATTTAATATATATATATATATATATATATATATATATATATATATATATATATATATATATTTACTTACCTTTGTCAAATGGCACTAATTTTAATATGATAATTGTTGACATCAGATGATCCACAGTATGTACAGTGACACACTACTCTGCATGTGATGAGCAGCAGTCTTGGTGTATACAAAAAGTTTACAACAAAAGCCAAAAGAAAACATCCTGCACACCCTGTGCTGATTATATATTCTAATTCCGAGGTCGCATAATTCAAGTGGAAAGGGCAAATTAGTCAGTCCCGAGAATCATCCAGTCTGCTACTTTTGTCAACAGGTGTCGCTCATCTGTTTAGTCAACCAAAGCACGTTTCAACAGAAGTAGCTATTTCCATATACGTATATATATATATATATATATATATATATATATATATTTATATATAATATATATATATTTATATATATATATATATATATATGTGTGTGTGTGTGTGTGTGTATGCGTGTGTCTCTGTGCGTATGTGTATATATATATCTAATCTATACATATACATATATATATATGTGTGTGTGTGTGTGTGTGTGTGTGTGTGTGTGTGTGTGTGTGTGTGTGTGTGTGTGTGTGTGTGTGTGTGTGTGTGTGTGTGTGTGTGTGTGTGCGTGAGTGTGTGTGTGTGTGTGTATGTCTGTGTGTCTATATATATATATATATATATATATATATATATATATATATATATACTGTGTGTATATATTTATATGTATGTATATATATATATATATATACACAGTATATATATATATAGATATATATATAGATATATATATATAGATATAGATATATATATATATATATACACAGTATATATATATATATATATATATATATATATATGTGTATATATATAGATATATAGATATAGATATATATATTTGAAGCATGTATATATTTATGTGTGTGTGCATGTATGTGTGTGTATCTATATATGTATGTTTATGTGTAAAATATATACGCACGCACACACACACACACACACTATATATATATATATTTTTTTTTTGTTTGTTTTAGTTTGTACTGTCAATTGTTGCTTAGATCTCTGCTGAAACTGTTTTGTCCCTGTTCTGAGAGATTGATTTTCAATCTATCTGCAAATATACAAAGCTGAGTATATTTTTTTGTTTTAGCGTTTGTACTGTTAATTGTTGCTTAGATCTCTGTTTTTTCCCACCCACCTTCCCTATTGGCTTTCAGTTTAAATTTGGTGGCTTTTGCAGTTGCCTGCCCCACTGTAGATTTGATCTGGGACACTCCCCCAGTCTCATCTCTTTACCACATTCTACCTAATGAACACTTTCTGCACTTGCTTTTAGTCCCTTTTAATTGAATTGCATTTTTTTAAACTGTGTTTGGTCTAATATTGCTACATACTCAAGTGTGCTAGCTTGCACTCCATGTGAATTGTTTTTACTGCTGTTTTAGCTACTTTTCTGTAAAAAAAAAATACTGTAAGCCTGTTTCCTACCTTTCTTGTAACTAGTGTTCCAGATACAGATTTGCTGTATCCAGGACTGCATGTAAGCTTCTGAGCCTCCCAAGCCTTTCTGTGTTGGAGGGAAGCCTTCTACACTATCAGTTGGAGTGGTAAGCACTAGGTAACCTGTCTACCGCATAAGAAGTGGTTCTGGCCCAGAAATTGTAGTTATTGGCCATTTGGGCAATCTTTTCCATCTCTCTCAACTTTCTGATTTGAAAGCCTGCATTTGCACTTGTTTCTGTCCTGTAACTCGTCTAGTGCAGATACAGATTCTTAGTTTTAGCACTTAAATTTGATTATTCGTGCTCAACACTTGTTCAGAACTTGTAAGCAGTAAATAAGCTACCAATTACTATAGCACTCAGCCTTCCTCATTACCTAGAGGAAAACAGTATCTGTATTTACTTTTCTCACTTGCTTAGAGAAAAACAGTCTTGTACTCACTTTCATCACTTATCTAGGGGAACATAGTTTTTTATTCAGGTATGTCCAAGGGTCAGCTCCCAGTGTTCTCTCCTGTCTATCTGATAAATCTGGGCATCTTGAGGCAATGTAGAAATTGCCTCATGTACACAGACAACTCTCTCCTCCTACCACCCAACACTACAACCTGTGAGAGATGCATTTATCTAGCCAAACTGGAGGTAAAGCTCTCTCCACCCAAGACTGAACTTGATAGTCAAGAGGAGAAGGTAAACATTTGCACCACACCACACTCATCACAGTCTCGCTAAATCTATACCACCAAAATCCACACATAGTAACCCAAAAACATTCGTGGAGGCTCTCAGTAATAATCTGTCTAAGCAACAGAGACCTCCACAGCACAAACGCAAGCAGCCTCCATCCCCCAACACAACCCAAATGACACATAGCCCACAGACTCAGTGTGCCACTCAACCACAGCCAATAAGACAAAACAATGTACCCACCACACTAGTCATAGGTGACTCTATAGTCAGGCACACTGATGTCCCACTCACCAGGCTAAACAAGGAGAAGGTTACTGCCAGCTGCCTGTCGGGTGCCAGGATCTGTCACATAACCCACACACTCAGGTCACTCCACAACAAATACAAATATGAGTCTGTCATTGTCCATGTTGGTGTGAATGGCCTGAGACATACCTCCCTGGACTACATGAAAAGAGACACGAAAGAGCTCTCCGATCTTGTAGCCCAGGTAGGTATGACCCTAGCCCTGAGTAGCATTCTGCCATCGCCCAGAATGATACCGCAGTACAAGGACAAAATGATTGACTTCAACAATTGGCTAAGCTTCTGGTGTCATTCTAAGGGGATCCAGTATCTGTCTGCTTGGGTTGACATGGTTGACAGACCATGATGCTTTGCCACAGATGGCCTGCACCTGTCGCCCCTGGGATTCCAGATACTGGCTAAGACTCTTGCCGCTCCTATAGTGCCTTTTTTAGGCAAGGGTCAAATGACAAATTCACCACCGTAACAGGAACAGGCAAGCAAAAACTGAGGGTAATGCTACTCAATGCTAGAAGTCTAAATCTCAAAATGCACTCACTTGAGGCACTCCTTAAAATTGAGAACATCAATATCTGTGCAGTGACTGGGACCTGGTTCAAGGCTCCAGAGAGCACCCCTGCACAACCAGGCTAGAACGCATGCCACACTTTTTGGCCGTGTAACCTGGACTGAAACACCAAAGGTGGAGGTGTGTCCATATTCATTGAGGATAGCCACACCTCCAGGCTAGTTGCTCAGCATAATGCATCCGAGTTTATCCAAGTGCAACTAACTCTGGGCAAAACTGCAATCCAAATTTTAGCTTGCTACATATCCCCCACCATGCCCCAGGATTCCCATTCCTCTTTTCTTGATGTACTGGAAAATATTAGGGTTCAACCAAACACCCTAATAATGGGCAACTTCAACTACCCCACCATTAACTGGAAAAACTACTCGTGTACCAACTCCTTAGCTCAACGCTTTCTGGAATTCATAAACTCCAATGCCCTGGATCAACGTATCCACACCCCCACCAGGGGCAACAATATCCTAGACCTAGTCATTACCAACATGAGTGACCGGTGTTCCACACGTAAAGTCAACTCCTCGTCGGTCCAATCCGACCATAAGCTAATCACCCTTGATATCCACATCCTGCCCCCACCCCCCCATTAAGGAAACCATGGAAAAATATTTCTCCAAAGCCAACTTCGTGCTTCTTAAGACAGAAGTGGTGAACTTCATAACACCCATGCAGATGGACAATACAGTTGCAACTGCTGAATCCTGCACAAATGCACTCTATAAGCACTTACACGAATGCATGGATCGTGCTATCCCAAACAGAACCAAGATGCTGTCCTCCAGAAAAAGGAAGCCAATCTGGTGGTCACCTGCCATAAACAAACTGTACAACAGAAGGAAGAAACTTTTGCAAAAGAGAGTAAAATCCCACGAGTGGAGGAGCTCCCTGGTCAGCCTCAGTAAGAAGCTGAGATCCCTCATAAGATCCTCCAAAGCTAGCTACGAAAACAAAATCACCACTAATTCTAAGGATAACCACAAAGCTTTCTATAGTTATGTCAAGAATCTCGCTGGCAACACCCAGATCTGCTATGAGTTACAGCACAATGGCACAAAAATTACAGAACCAACTGATATTGCCAGCATCCTGGCAGATAGGTTCAGTGCTAACTTTAACCCCCCTCACCCCCTAAAGGGCCCATATCTATACAGGAAGAATGCAGAGTCCCTGTAATCACAACTACGCAGGTAAAAGCTGCACTCTCTAAAGCCAAAAACACAGCATCCTTGGGACCGGACAACATCCCAGGCTGCGTTTTACATGAAAATTAGAACGGACTGGCTCCCCACTTAAGCACCATGTTCAATAACAGCCACACATCAGGCTTTGTGCCCACTGAATGGCGCACAGCATCAGTTATCCCACTCCACAAAGGGGGAGCCACCACTGATCCCAGGAACTATCAACCTATTAGCCTGATGTGCCTGGTCTGCAAGGCCATGGAACGTATCATCATGGAACTCATAAACAAAGACATTGGTAACCTCCAAACTCTGGATCCCACCCAGTTCCGGTTTGTGAAAGCAGATCATGCCTCCTGAACCTGATCGACTTCTTTGAGGCAGTTACCAAAGCCGTAGATGAGAGTAAGGTGGTTCACACAGCCTATCTTAACCTCGCCAAGGCTTTCAACACCATCCCTCATTCTGGAATTATAGCTAAACTCCCTAAACTAGGTATAAATCCCTACATCACAAGATGGGTTGCCAACTGGCTCACTGACAGAACCCACACTGTAAAAGTTGCAGACTCCAAATCTGACCTCAAACCAGTGATAAGTGGAGGACCACAGGGTTCAGTGCTGGGACCTCTCCTGTTTGGTATCTACTTCTCTGAAGTACAGGCTAACGCAGAAGGACTCTGGCTAACAAAGTTCGCAGATGACTGCAAACTAGGAGCCATAGTCAAGTCCCCAAATGATATAGACATCGTACAGAAAGGCCTCACTGAGACAGATGCTTGGTGTCAGAGCCATGGCCTCAAGCTTAATGCCAAAAAGTGCAGTGTCATCCCCTTTGGTAAAAACTCTGTACCCATGAACTACCACATAGGCAGCAATCTACTTAACACCGAATGTGTGATAAGAGACCTTGGGACCCAGGTGGACAGTAGTCTCTCCATTGGTAGTCACATCACCACTGTAGTCAGGAAGTCCTTCTACGTGGCACACCTCATCATAAAAGGGTTCTCATCCAGGAAAAACGAGGTCATTGTTCCCCTCTACTCGACACTCATTAGACCCATTATAGAGTACAATGCCCCTTTTGGAATGTACCTCACAAGACACCTGCAGCAGCTGGAAAGGCCACAGAAGTACCTCACAAAGAGGATTACTGGCCTCAAACAAATGCCCTACAGTGACCGTCTCAAAATGTGAGTGTGTGTCTATGTATGTGTGTGTATCTATATATGTATGTTAATGTGCAAAATATATATGCACGCACACACACACACACACACACACACACACACTACATATATATATATATATATATATATATATATATATATATATATATATATATATATCTATATGGATTCCTATCAGATCGCCGAAAGCTCATTTGACCGAACTCATTTCACCGAAGATAGTACAGGCAGTG